>NW_008584894.1:28615-49554 GCF_000691845.1 Merops nubicus
AAAATAAACACTTTATCCTGAAGATCTCTGGCTTGGGTTTGCTCATTTCCCCAAGCGTTACCCCAGGCTGGGTGTGAGCTGGAGCCAGAGCTCACTCGTGGGTGAACTCCTGGAGTCAGGAGACCTGTGTCTGCTGGGTGGTCTCTTGTGCCATCGTTTTGTTTTCTCTTTGCAGAGACCTGAAGCTGGACAACGTGATGCTGGACAGCGAGGGGCACATAAAGATTGCAGACTTTGGCATGTGCAAGGAGAACATCTGGGACGGGGTGACGACCAAGACCTTCTGTGGCACTCCAGACTACATAGCACCCGAGGTAGGGCCCGCGGAGAGGCGGCGGGTGCTCCACGTGTTTCAGCAGCTCTTCTCCATGGGTAACCTGGCTCTGGGCAGCTTTCCAGCTGGAACGGGGGCAGAAGTGAATTCAGCATCAGCATGGAAGGTTCAACCCCTCAGCACTGTCCCTCCCCCCAGGGGCTACCTTTAAGGAAGCAGCAATGCTGGATCTGCATCTCTTTGGCTCCGTGTCCTGCTGCTGCCTCCAAGTACAGGCAGTCCTCCGTGCTGCTCTCCCTGCAGTGTGTTTGCCCTCTCTGGGTGTTTTTCCTGTGTGTGTGTGCCACTGGCATCACCATCACCATGCCTGTCCAATCCTTGGCACGCTCAAAACCACCAAGGGCTGCTCCTCACGTGCCTCCTTGCTCCTGGAAGAGAGGAGCCCAGGAGCTCGGCTTTGCCCCCGGCCACTGGTGACAGCTGCTTCCCACACAACGTGACCAGTGGGGAAAATGGACTTATCAGTGCACAGTATTTCCATGTGAGGTGGAAATCTGCACTCTGAGAGTGGCGAGACACTGGAACAGGCTGCCCAGGGAAGTTGTGGGTGCATTCAGAGCAGTGAATTTCAGGCAGGTGCTTACGTCCAAGTGTCTGTCCCCTTAACATAAAAATATCCCTCTAAAATCTTCTCTTTGGTGAATTTTCAATGATGAGATTAATATTTATGCATTTGAATATTTCATAGGAAGAGTTTCTCTCTGCTAGGCCACACGTGCTTGTATGGAAAACTGCCTTGTCTTCTGCTGCAGCCCGGGAGGGTTTTAATCACGCGTTCCAATGTGTGTTACACATCCTCATCCTTCTGAGATGAATCCAGGTGTTCTGCTGGTACCTAGCTCAGTCCCTGGGTGTGATTAATACTCTCTCAAAGCAGGACAAATGACCAGTTCTGGTATTTGTCTGAGCAGTATCACTTACACTCTTAGTTTCTCCTCCTTGCTCTAGGTTTGCTTTTTTTTTTTCCTAAAAGAAAAACAGAAAATGGAAAATTAGGATGCAAATCCCTACAGCACCCAGGAGTGCTATTAAAGCCTGCTGCCTGTGAGTCTCAAACGAGGGAATATTCACACTCCCTACCTTGCAAACAGAAGAAGGGGGGGACAGTCCTGGTGTGGTCTCCTGCAGGGTGGCCGAGCCCGCGGCAGTGCCGGGGTCCCTGCGTGGGGTTCTGCTCCAGGGCCCTTCTGCTGGACCTGCTCCCTCCCACCAGGCTGCAATCTTCTCAAGCCAACGTGTCTTCAGGGTAAAACTGTCCTGTGATTTGCTTGACCCATTTTAAGGGCTTTTTCTGTTCCAAGGTACAGCTCTGCATGCCAAGGGGACAGGTACTGAGTGCAGATGACCCCGTGTGTGTAATTTCCTCGGAACAAAACGTGTTCTTCAGCTCCTGGGTTTTGACCTTCCCTAACGTGCAGTTGGTGATTTCAATTTACAGAGGCTTCTTTTCTGCAAGGATTTCTTCTGAAGACTGTTTTCTTTTAAAGGCCTTTTTGGTGTGACCAGTTCACACCTGAATTTCCCAGAGCACCATCTAAAGAACAAGGGAGAGAAACTTCAAGTGCACTCGGTTGAGGAATTTCAGGGCTAAAACTTGACCTCTGATCTCAGTGGGAATGGTCAGACCTGCTCACAGGATGCCATCAGAGTCGTGTCGCTGCCTTGGGATGTGTGGCTGGCTCAGGACCAAGGAGAAGATTGGTGCCAGTCTTGTTCTCTAGTGGTGCCTTGGTGCTGCTGCTTTCGCAGGACGGAGCACGGCTCGTCCTGGGTGGGGTGGCAGCACCCAGGCTGCATCTTGGCATCCCTCCTGTCTGACCCCCTCAGACACTGCAGAGGTGCCTTGCAGGGGGTGGCTGAGCAGGAGGGTTGCAGGCAGTGCTCAGAGCCTCGGGACCGGAGCCTTGCACAGGACCTGGGGTGGGAGTGGCAGGAGCAGACCTCTGGGGCTGGATTGCTGCGTGTGTTCCTCTGTGATTAGCATCTGATTTGCATTTCTGCTCAAGTACAGGAATCTTTGCAGAACAGGATCCTGTGATTAGGATGAATAAATTGCATAATTGTTTTGCACGGTGTAACAGATGGCAAAGCCCAGGGCCTGGCAAACCCCAGAGGCTGAAGTGACGCCCGTCAGCTGCAACCCAGCGAATCAGCCGGAGCTTGAAAGACCCTTCAGAGCAGAAAGGTGCCTTGGGAGCCCAGCTCCTCCTGCAGCCCCTGTGCTGGAGCTGGCTCTGCTCACTTTGAGCTGCCTGGAGGATGCAGGGACCCCCCAGCTGAAGGGAAAGGAACAGGGGGGCTGGCTGCAGGCAGCAGCCCCCAGCCAAGGGCAAGGAAAGGGCATCTCGCTGCATCCCTGAGCCAGGGGACACAGGGAGCCGAGCAGGGAAGGTGCCATGGGACTCTCCCAGGGCTGGGGACCTTTGTCCACCAGCCACTCATCTCATTTGTGGGGGGGATCTTGCCAGAGGGGTTCAGCTGTAGGTGCCCCAAACCTCTGACACGCTCGGGTGAGGTCACCTGCTCTGCAGAGGTGGGTGAGCTGGGTGGCTGTGCTGCAGAGCCATATGATTACGAAATTTAGGGGTTTGAGACACCAGATTTTGCAGAGGAAATAAGGGGAAAACAGGAAAAAAAATGTTTTGGTGCCTTATCCAAAATAAATGTTGATCTTTTAAAAATTAAAGCTAACTGACAAACCCCAAAGTCCCATCTTAGCTCCCAAACAAGCACCCTGCTGGGGTAGGGGCAGGGCCGTCGGTTATCAGGTTATTCTGTGAGGGATGTTGAGCAATAAATAATAGAAAGCAAACTGGCAGCCTGGAGTGCAGAGGGGTTTGACAACCCGTGTGCTGCAAGTCTGTTTTGAAGGGCCACATGCCATCCGTGGGGACCAGGCTCTGTTATCCCAAACCCTCTGCACCAAAGTCAGCAGGGAAAAATCCCCAAATGTGTGGGGGTGAGAGGAGCAGCTGCTGCTCCTGCTCTGCTCCAGCACGCCTGGCTCTGGCGAGCCTGCAAGAACACTGCAAATATGCTGAAGCTCCAGCTGAATCAGGATGGATCTGTCCCAAATCACTGTGAATATTCTGGGGGTTTGTCTAATATTTATCACGCGTCTGAGGGCTGGTGATTTTTTTGGGAATTACTGATCTCTTTGCCTATTGTGTTGTGTTTATAATTGCAGTTTCCCACCGTTCAGGGACTGGCATCTCAGTAAATAACCTTGTCCTTTTGACCTGGACTACAGCTTGAGATCAGTTTGTGTTGTGCCAACAGGTTAGAAACAAGAGTGTAATCCTGCTGCTTGTGTTGTTTTCAGATAATTGCTTATCAGCCCTATGGGAAGTCGGTGGACTGGTGGGCATTTGGAGTCCTGCTCTATGAAATGTTAGCTGGCCAGGTAATTGAATTTTAATTGATTCTTGTGGGATTGTGTTAAACTCCACCGTAAGCCTGTGCTGATGGGGAATTTGTCTGCTGCTGGCACCCAGCAGGGGCCTCCCCTGGAGCTGGGGCTGGAGCTGGGGATGCAGCCCCAGGGACCCCGAGGCTGAGACCTGAGGGGCAGCACAGCAGGGGCTGCTCCTGGGACTGAGGGTCCCAGCAGGCAAGGGAAGATCAAAGGCCATGAAATGTCACTGAACTCCATTTGCTCTGCCCTAGGCTCCCTTTGAGGGAGAAGATGAGGACGAGCTGTTCCAGTCCATCATGGAGCACAACGTCGCCTACCCCAAGTCCATGTCCAAGGAGGCAGTGGCAATCTGCAAAGGGGTAAGGGCTGGCCCTCGAGTTTGGGAAGGAGGGAGAAATGCAGCTGGTGGGACACGGTGTGGGGGGTCCCCGAGTCCTCCTGTGCCCCTCCCTGCCCTGGTCCAGGCTGTGGGCATCCAGTGCCAGGGGAGAAATCTCAGTCATGTTCTGGTGCCCCTGCTCTCTGCTCCTGGACCCACAGCTTGTGCTACTTCCTATATTGGCACCAAAACCAATCACAGATAACAGCTAGACCCTCTCTGTGCTGTGGTGCTCTGAGTACCAGAGGGCTGGCCTGTCTGCTCAGGTGAAGGTCAGGGGACAACTGGGGTGTTGGCTGGGATGTGGGAGCTGAGGGCATCTGCCCAGGGACCCTCCTCCCAGTTAGGTGACAATACAGGAGCTTTATGTCTCTGCCTGAAACCAAGAATGATGCTCAGAGAAAATGAATGTGACTTCTAAGGTGTTTTCCTAAGATCAGAGATCTCAGAGGTTTCCATTGAGCTCTGATGAGTTGCCCTTCAGGGGCACCTGCAGCTCAGTCCTGGTGTGCGTCTCTGTTGGGTCAGGGCAGTGTTTTCATTATCAGATCTCTTAATTTGCACTGCAGCTCTGCATTGCCCAGTGTCCTGAGCTCCCTACGGACTGGGGCTAGGCAAGACTTAAATGCAGTCTGAGTTAATTTGGGCTGTGACAAATAAAGGCTGGCTGGGTCCTGATGTTATTAGGCATATGGTTATTGCTGGGGACTGAGCCTCGTCTCAGCCAGCCAGTGTCAAACGGGGCTATAAATATGTGTTTGTGTAGGAATTTTAAAAAATGTTTGCTTTTAATAGTTAATATTTAAAATATCTGAACGTTCTGTGTCTCAAAATAGAGTTTCTATCCACAAGTGACACATCCTGCACTTAACTCTCCCACTGCGGCGTTTCGGAGCCGCCCTCCGGCGCTGCTGGGTTCAGAGCTGCTGCTGGGGGCAGCATCCCCCAGTGCCCTGGGGAGCAGCTGCTGGGGGTGTTCCCTGCCTGGGGGGCATGGGGAATGGGTGCTGTCTGACCACCAGGCTCCTGCAGAGTAGAATCAAATCAGATCCTTCAGCTGGAAGCCACAGTGGAGTCTCCTCTGGAGAGATTCCAAACCCACCTGGGTGCCATCCTGGGCACCCTGCCCTGGGTGACCTGGAGCAGGGGGTGGGATGAGGTGATCCCCAGAGATCCCTCCCAACCCCCACCATGCTATGACAGTTCTGTAACGGGAGGGGAGATTTCCACAGACTTTCTCACGGCCTCTTCTTCCTCTTGCTGTCGTTGTTTGGGACACAAGGGGAAGTCCACTGTGTCCCTGGGCAGCCAGGAGGGACCGTGGTGGCACTGCTGAGCATCGTTATCCCGTTCCCACGCAGGGGCTGGAGCAGGGGGGAGTCTCACTGGTGGCTTTGTTTGCTGCTGCATCAGTCACAATGCCAATGCTACAAATAGATGAGAAGAGCCTGTGACTGAAGCGTCTGCTGGGTGTAGCTGCAATGGCTTTTCTCACTTCTGGAGATGTGAGGCTGCATGGGAGGACGTTAAGCCACGCGTGGAGAGCTTGGTTCTTCATAAATTATTGGGGTTTTTTGCAGCAGCAGCAAGTGGTGGTTCCTGTTGCACAAATGTTGTTTCAGTGAGGTGCACAAAAACTCCTGTTGTTCTGTACTGGCACCAAAGTGCTGCACCAGAAAGTTTAATTAAAAATATGTGTGGTATTGAAGAACTGTCAGTAAGCAGGAAACAAAGTATTTACATTTTCCCTTGGAATGTGGTAAAATATGTCTCAGTTAACTGTGGGGACACTGAGGCCATGCTGTCTGTGTTGGTACATGATGGGTCTTCCAGGAGGGCACAAACTCAGCCTCCTATCAGTCCAGAGAAGAGGCACTTGGAGAAGCCTCTGGTCTGAAATGTGAGTGGTTTGGTACCTCCCTGCCATGCTCCCCAAAACAAGCCTGTCGTTCCCACGTGGTTCTGCTCCAGTGTGCCAGTGCCACTCGTCCCTTAGTGCTGCCAGCTCAGAGATGAAGCATTTGATCCTGAAATCCTGGTGTCAGCCGAGCCAGGGAACCAGCACTGATCAGAGAGCGTTGGCTGGGAAGCAAAGGGGAGAGTTAACCAGCACACAGCCCCTTGACTCAGCAGTCAGCATCAATTAGCAGATCAAGTGGAGCATTTCCCTCCCTCTGCTGTCAGCTCGGATTCTCCTCCCAGCCCTGCTGTGGAGCTGCTGTTCCATGGTGCAGGTAGCTCAGCTCTGCTCCCCTGAGCCCCGGGTTGGTTGTTGGGAGCCAGGCTCCCATTCAGAGCCACGGGGTGACAGGCGTGTGTGTGCCCATGGGCCCTGGCACAGCCCCTTTCCATGCCATGCAGAGGGCTCTGCCCGTGCCAGGCAGCCCTGTCTGGGTGAGCAGCTCGCCTGTGAGTGTCCCCTCCTGCTTTGCTCTCTGCCTGCCTGCTAAGGCACAAACCAGCACGTTTTCTGCAGTAGTTTACAGGTATTTTGAGTGGTCTTGGTGGAGCTGCCTGGGAAAAGCACATGACAGCTGCTTAGTGCCTGTTAAAGAAGTTTCCTCACCCGGGTTTCCTGTAGCAGAGTCTCAGGCATCAAATCTTATAAAAATAATTTATTCAGATGGTGCAGCAGAAAACCAGGTCAAGCTGAGTGCCTCCAGAGAGGGACCCCGACCAAAGAAATCCCTGGGCAGTTATATCCTTACAGTCCAAGTTCCTCTCTCCTCACACAGTGGTTCTGTCCAATAGTAATATCTGGGTCTGGGGTCTTCTTGTTGCTCCTTGAATCCTTTCTCTGGTAGTTCCTTTTCTTATCTCGAGGATGCAGCTTTTGCTGATGAATGTGGTACCTTGTTTTTCCCAGGATGTATCATCCTTGGGGCCTCCCTTCAAGTAACTAAATCTAAGTTCAGCCTTAGTTCACCACATGTGGCCTAAGGCATCAGCAAATCCAGCAACTCCTGCTAAGTAAAGCAAAACAAGTTTCAATTCAACTTGAAGCCATCTCCCAGTTAGAACTAACAGTCTACAAGTAAACCATGCTAATCCCCAGCAGTGCTGTGCTGCAGCCCCCTCGGAGGTGCTGGGAGCCTCAGTGGGTGCTGGGGAGCAAGGGCAGCTGGAGGGTGGCACTCTGGGGCTGTGCATGGTGAGCACTCTGGGGTGCCAGGGCTGTGGTTTGGCCAAGCAGTTAGTCCAGCCTTGGACTTCCCTGTGTCTGAGCTCAAACACCAGATGTACCATTAACAGGGGATTTGGTCTAAAATATCCTTCCTTAGCTGCAGAAGCCTGAAGGGCTTTCACTGCTTTAGTAAGGGGATTAAATCAACTTGTTCCTGTTTAACACAAACAAAGCTAACTGATTATCCTGTGTAAGCCAGGACAATCAATCTGCATGTTTATGGGGTCCTGTGTATCAATAACAGGTGTTGCCTTCGTGCCCGTGTGCATAAAAGCACAACAGGAAAAGAAGAAAACTTAATTTCTGGATCCATATATTGAAAATTCAGAACAACTGCAGTGCAGCACAGCTCTGTTCAGCCCAACAGGCAGGCACACGAAGGAGAAAATCTTTTACAATTCGTTAGGCAGCTGAGCTGCTCTGAGGTCAGCAGTGGGGTGCTGGGCAAGGGGGTGTAACCACGACGCTTCGGCGTGTGAAACAGCTCCCAGCACAGGGCAGCAGGTGGGACCTGGGAAAAGTCTTTTCTGGCTGGAAAAGCTGAGTAGTGGAGGAGCCCAGGGTGGATTTCAGGGGGTGTGGAGTGTCTGCAGGGCAGTGCAGTGGCTGAGGGTCAGCAGGTGAAGGGCTGCAGAGGTTTCTGCTGGGTGCCCGTGGGGCAGTGGGGCTCCTCTGCAGGGCAGGGGCTGCTCGGGGGGGTCCCGGCACAGCACAGCCTCAGCAGCTCTGCTGACCCCCGGGAGGGGGATGCTCAGGCATCTGTCAGCTTCAGTGGTGCTGGACATGGACCTGCAGACACAGACCTGCTCTCCCTCCTTGCCCCAAACGCTGTCTGGCAGAAAAAGCCAGAGGTGGGTCAGTGTGTTCAGGATCAGCACCTCACAGAAAAGTCCCACCAGCAGATTTCTTTTCACATTTGCTGGAACAAACGAAGCTGTTTGATGTGACAGCCAAATCGCTCAGTCAGTTTATTAGCACGTTTCAGGCTCTCACATTGTTGCTGGGTCCTTGCTTTAGGAAAACCTGACTGAGTCACAGGATGCTTTGCACTCTCCTGCTCTAGCACAGCGAACCGAGACCCGACTGAAATGTCAGGACAGTGTCTGGAGCCTGCCCAGGAGAGACAAAGATCCTCCAGTTCAGCTGAACTTGAGCTGGATGCAGCAGAAGCTGAGGGACAGTGAGGTTCAGTGGGCACGGCTGCGCCAGGGTGGACTGATCGTGGCCAGGGCGGACTGATCGTGGAGCCAGGGTGGACTGATCGTGGCCAGACCCTGGCCAGGGGGGACTGACCACAGCCAGGGTGGACTGACTGGCCAGACCACAGCCGGGGTGGGCAGATGCCTGCCCGTGTGCCCAGCGGGGTTGAATCTCCTTGTGACAGGCTGGGTGCCACAGCAGCGCCGGCAGCAGCCCCAGCCCGTCCCCCCGCCCAGGGAGGGGCTCTGCAGGACTGCTGCTGATCCCAGCCCTCTCCTTGCCGTGAGGACAGGCAGGCTTCACCATCTGGAAGGTGGTTTCTCCAGCTGGCAGAGCCCGGTGTGCCCTCACTGTTTGCAGATGGGCTTCCCAGGGGTGGTGCTGCTTCGGGGAAGCCTCGCTCCGGCAGCCCTGCCCAGGCTGGCTTCCCAGCAGGCTGGGATGGATGGAGTGCTGTGTGCTAGCACAGTGGTCAGCAGCAAACCCTCACTCCACGTTTGTTGGTTTGTTTGTTGTGGGGTTTTTTTTCCTCTTTTATGCTTGTTTGGGTTGTTCGAGGGTTTTTTTGCAGCCTTTTCCTTGCTTTCAGCTCCGTGGTGCAGCATCACTTTCAAAGCTCAGCTCCCCTGAGCCACTTTGGCCTGTGCCATGGTGGATGGCAGGGCTGACCTGTGTCAACACACTGAAACACCGTGGGGCAGAGAAGCTCTGCCTGAGCACAGGACCTGGTGAGGGTCCTCGGCTCCCCATGGCACAGTGGGCTGCCTGATGTGTTTATTTTTGTCAGAAGATGCTTGTTTATAAAACCCTTATCTTTCAGGGGTGGGCCAGCCTCAGGAGGAGGGTGAGGAGGTTTCTCAGTTCCCCTCCCACAGAGCTGCAGGTCCCTCCTGGGGGTCTCCTGGAGACCCACACCCTGGGACACAGAGTCGGGCTCACTGCAACCTCCTCACTGCTCTGGGGGCAGTTTTGGCTGCCCTGCTTTTAATAAAAATCATCCTTTTGTTGCAGGTGTAGAGCTCACATTCGCTGTGCTTATCAACATCTTATAAATCTGTAATCTCCACCTGATCTCAGAACAGAGCTCGGGCAGTGCCCCAGGATATTAGTGTTTGTACAGCCACTCTTAATTCCCCTGGCCTGATTCACTTTTCTTACTGAGCCAGTGAAGAGGAGTTTAGATGATAAACAACACTAATGGACTGCTGTGCTGCTTTCCTCCAAACTGCCTGTTTCATTAGAAATACACCTCCTGTTAGTGCTGCCACAGCTCCACAAGGATGTGGGTTCTGTTTCTAGGGCTAATAAAGGTTTCTGAAGGGCAAACTGTTCATCTTAGATGGGTGGTGAGCTTTACAGTTAATTATGGCAATGCTGAGAAGTTTGCTGCCAAGGAAAGGGACCACTAAGCAGCTTTGCATGATCCTGCTCCCCTGCTGGAGTGGGCTGGTGAGACTGCAGCGGTGCAGAGAGCTCTGCCAGCACCCTGATGGTATTTCTTGGTGAACCAATTTCATGCCCAGGGGATGTGCTCACCCCACCCACTGCTCGGGCACCTGCAATCTGCTTAGTCTGTTGTCATGAGCCATTGTCAACCTTCCCTGTCCCTGGAGCTGCTCCAAGTCCTCCAAGCACCAAAAGCAGGCAGAGGAGGTAGGAGCCCATTTTGCCATCCAGACCCTGATGTGGGTTGTCCCAGGGCAGTGCCCACATGGTGCAGGCTGCCCAGATGGGTGTTTGGAGAAGGCTTTGAGCTGCCTGGTCTGCTGGAAGGTGTTCCCCCCATGGCAGGGGAGTTGGAATGAGATGATGTTTCATTTCCCTCCCAGCCCCAACCATCACAGCACCCTGAGGACTCCTCGGAGCAGCTGTTTGGGAAGCAGCTGGCCGCTCTGTGAGTGACTGTTTCTCCTCTTCCTCTCCAGCTGATGACCAAGCACCCTGCCAAGCGGCTGGGCTGCGGCCCGGAGGGGGAGCGGGACATCAAGGAGCACGCCTTCTTCCGCTACATCGACTGGGACAAGCTGGAGCGCAAGGAGATCCAGCCCCCCTTCAAGCCAAAGGCTGTAAGTGCGGCTGCCTCGCGTGTGCCCCACTCGCCCAGCGCCCTCCCACACCCTCGGGTGGGTCTGGAGGGGCCGGGTCCCATCACTGCCCCCGTGCCCCAGCTCCTTGTCTGGCTCCCGGCCCGCTGCTGCTGCAGAGCTCTTCGTTCTCCCAGGGTCGCTCTTTCTGTCAGCCTTTTTCCTCCCTTCTTCTTAAGCTCAACAGGCCTCTCTCTCTCTCTTCTTTTTTATCTAACCTTTATTTCAGTATCCAGCTCAGAGCCATAGTCTGGCAGGGGGGCTGTGTTTCACTCACTGGTTCTCTCCAAGGTGAAGCAGTGGAAGGCTGGAGCCTGGCTCGTGTGCGGGCACGGGCACGGGTGGAGGAGCTCTGGAGAACCTGCCTGCTCTGTCCCAGCTCTGCCAGGCTGGGAGATGGGCCCTGCTAGAGACAGATGCTGTGCGAGCTGGGAGCAGGAGGCTGTAGGGTGAGAGAAGTTGCTAGCAGTGAAACCGAGGTGGAGGCAGGAGCAACCTGAAAGCTCTTTGTCAAAAAAGCCGAGTCTGGCTGCTCCCGGGTGCAGCCCCGGGCTCAGAGCAGGGCTGGGGTGTCCCTGTGGGGCCCTGAGCACGTCAGTCTGCTGTGTCCCCCTGCCCGTGGTCCCTCTGCCCTTCCCCAGAGAGGATGCACAGGCACAGTGACCACGCAGACTCAGGGACAGGGACATCTCTCTGGAATTCTCCCTTGCCCAGAGAGGTGGTCGCTGCCCCATCCCTGGCACCATCCCAGGGGAGGTTGGCCGGGGCTCTGAGCACCCTGCTCTAGCTGCAGATGTCCCTGCTCCCTGCAGGGAGGAGTTGCACTAAATGACCTGGTAAGGTCCCTTCCAACCCAAAATATTCCATGATTCTCGTTGCCACTGTTGGGCCTGGCAGGGTCACAGCTCTGTCTGAGCCTCTCTGCAGTGGTCCAGATCCTTAAGGCATGGGCTTATTGATGTGTTTCCACCTCCTGCATGCCTGTTAGCTGCTGTGCCCTAGTTGGGCACTGGTGTTTTACAGAAAACTGCAAATCCAAAGTTAAATCTGATTTTACATGGCTGATATGGACTGCTGTTTACACTCAGTGATCAAGGCAGGGATGTTGCATGACCCTGGATCCCAACTCAGAGTCCAGCGATGCTCTGTGGATTTAACTGAGCCTCCCACTGCCCTTAACCTTGGACACATCTGCTTCTCCTCTGCTTTACAGTAAAACTGTCATTTTGAAGAGACCTTTTTAGTGCTTGGAAAAATTCTGCTTTCAGGGAAAAACGTGAAGCCCATTTGGTGTAGGGTGCTCAGCTCCTTTCTCTCTCCTCCCTCTAAGTGCCTCTCTGCTCTCGCAGCCTTTTCCCACCCACAGCTCCTGGCTTGACTGGTGAAATATGAGTGAACACCCATTAGCTGGGCCTGGCAGGGGGCTCGGGCTGCCCTCTGCATCAGCACAGAGAGAAACGTCCTGTTCTCCTCACCTGTCTCAGAAAGGCAGAGAGCAGGCTGCTGGTAAGCCCCTGGTGATGGTTAGCACAGAGATCTGAACTGCTCCTGCTCTCCTTGCCCGCAGAAGGAACGGGACCTTCAAGCTGTTTGACCCTGTAGGAAGGGGGTTGCTGGCCAGGCACTGGTTCTGATATCAAAGCACAGCAGCACAAAACTCCTGGGGGCTGTTGAACACACCGTGACTTGCTGGCTCAGGGTGGGATCCAAGCTTTGTGTGAAGGCTGCTGAGACATGGGGTGGGTGGTCACTGAGCTCCAGAGTGGGGGATGCTGGAGCCCTCTGGGAGGGCTGAGTTGGCTCCGAGGCGTTGGGGGGAGTTGTCTTATTCTGCAAGAGGTCGTTTCTCCTGAAATCTGTAATCTTGCTCTTTCCCACCTCTGTGCTTTTGCTGGTGAAGCTGTTGCTGTCTCTCCCCATCTGCCTGTGCCCTTTCTCCCTGAGCAGGTCCCAGCAATGCTCCTTGCCTTGGGCTGGGGCATGGTGTTATTGTGTGGTGGGTTACAGTTGGAAACAACTGAATTCTGTCAAAAGTGCTTTCGTACTGATTGTATGGTTTAAACTGTGCACATTTTCTCCTGCTTTTTGAATGCCTTATTTCCTTAAAAATCCTTTTGATGCCGGCCCTTGGAAGGGGGACACTCAAGCTGCTGCCTGTCCCTTCTCTCCCAGCAGCTGGCACTGGGGAGGAGTCACCACTGGCTAGGGCAGGGAGATTAACAGCAAGGTAGGCGCAGTGGATTTAGGATTTAGGTAGGATTAAGGCAGCTCAGGTACCTGCTGATAGCTGCTGTTTCAATAGCAGTGTGTCATGCTGGAAACACTGCTCCTTTCGGGCCAGCTGCGAGTGCAGATGAGAGCAGCAGAGAAATGGAAATGTGGGTTTGGGCACTTCACAGTGTGCCTGGGTGGGTCACAGGGAAGGGTGCTGGCACTGCTCCTGACCTCCAGCAGGGCACACAGGGCTGGAGTGCCTCCTGGGGCAGGAGACTTGTGCCAGCCTGGCTCTTCACCTTGGCTTCAATTGTCTTCTTTTTCCTTTTTCTTTTTAATTACCTTCTATAAAGGTTACAGTGACCATCTGCAATCCAAAGGTTTGAAATATGGAGTAATACACAAGCGTGGGCTCAGTGTCTGCCCACAGCCTTCCTGTGCTCCAGCACTAGTGCCTGAGTGCTTCAGCCCTGAGAGCACAAGTCTCTGGTGACAGAACCAGAGGAAATGGGCTCGAGTTGTTCCAGGGGAGGTTTAGATTGGAGCTGAGGAACAATTTCTTGCCCTGGAGGGTTGCCCAGGGCTGTGCCAGGCTGCCCAGGGCAGTGGTGGAGTCCCCACCCCTGGAGGGGTTCCCAAGCTGTGGAGATGTGGTGTGAGGGACACGGGGCAGTGGGGACCTGGCAGTGCTGGGGGACAGTTGGACCTGATGATCTTAAAGATCTCTTCCAACCAAAGTGATTCTGTGGTTCTAAGTCAAGGGGAACAGAGCCCAGTCCAAACTGTTTTCAGCATCATGTCAACCAATTCTCCTTATCAGAAGGTGTCACTAATCCATGTTTGCTCAGGTGTGGTGGGTGCAGGGGGGGCACTGGGGAAGGTCCCGTTTGGGCACAGGTGGGTGGGCAGCTCACCTGCTGCCCCCTCCCTCTGCCCATGGGGCTGGTTCCCACCCTCTCTCCTCAGAAGCATCTTTGCCAGGGAGCTCTTCTGTGGCACCACAAGTTCTTTGCCAGGTCTCTCCCGTTCTGAGCCCTCTCTGCAGGCAGGGAGCGTGGCTGTGGGAAGGGCTGCACACCCATCAGCCTGCCCACCTCTGCCTGGCTGGAGATGAATTCCCCAGAGCTCCCGTGGAGCTTCCTGCTCTGTGCCTGATTAACCTTTATCACAGCCAGGGTAATGAGACAGATCAGGGGCTGGGTTCTCTTTGCTATGCAGGAACCTGCTGGTTTTGACACGGGGCTGTGCTTGGCTGCTCTGGGGTTGGCTTGTGCATAACAATTCCTTTCGTGGGTCTGCAGTTACCCTGGGGAGTGTATTTACACTTGCCTGCTTCTCTGTCTCTCGTTGAGATAATTACTGTTTTTGGTATCTAATTACTCCTTTACTTTACACGAAGCCCAGTGATTTGAAAAGTCTCCTCATTTTGACAGCACTGCAATCACTCAGCAGAGCACAGGATTGCTCACAACAGGGCAGTGGTTTCAAAAATTTGCTTTTAATCTCATAATTTTTAATTGCATAAAATAATTTTCCTCTAACTGCTTTCAATTAATTGATACTGAAATGCCATTTATAGACCTGGATGTGTAAATACTCTAGTTCTCCTGCATGTGCATTTTTGTAGCCTTAGTTTTGGTCTTTAAGAGGTGAATTCAGATGTTTGCATAAGTAATTTCCTAATTAGATGGGATTTAGGGATTGAGGGGGCCAACAGTGGGCAGGGTGGGGAGGCAGCCAAATGTGTGAAGGTTAAGCATCTCCTCTGATAATCCACTCAAGATTCACTCTGGTAGCCTCAGGGTCCTGTAAAGATTTTCTCTGAGATTCCCCTCCAATTATTCAGCCAATATTTTTGGTATTTTGGGTAGCAGCTTGGCTTTGTTTGCAGGAGAGGGATGAAAGCTGGGGTCCTACAGCAGAAAACCCTCTCAGTGAATGCTCCCAGCCCTTGCCTGGAGCCAGGATGGAGCAGCCTGAGCTGGGCTCTGGGACCATTAGCCAGGCACCTATGAATGAAAATCTCTCTTGTTGCCCCTGAGCAGCACAAAGGGGCCTTTGGCCTGGCCCCAGGTTCGTGCTGCCAGCCAGATTCCCCCAGACACAACCCGTCTGTCACCAGCAGTGCCTGGGAGCCCTGACCCTCCCTCGGGTGCTGAGGAGCCAGGTCTCTAACCCACAGCAGCACCAGCAAGGTCAGACTTGCCCAAAAGATGCCTGCAAGGCCAGTGGGATCATGGCTGTACCACTTTTTTTTGATTTTCCCAAAAAAATCCCTGGAAATGGAGGGTGTGTTCAGCCCAGTGCCTCTCCCGGGCGTGGGGGGCGAGGGCTTTGGCACAGCACCAGAGCAGCCGGTTTTTAATGATCTTTGATTGCATCTCAGGGATCAATGGAAAATATTTTATTATGCCTTTTTTCCCTATCTGAAATCAAGCTAGAAACTGATAAAATAAAAAGGCCATCTTCTAAGCTGACAGGTTTATTTCTGCAGCTCGGAAAAAAAAAGTCATTCTGCGCTGGCTATAAATATTAGACAGGACACGTTGGGGATTTATGTAAGATAAATTCCCACCCTCCCCCTTTCTCCATTCAGGATGGAGCGATGCCTGTGCATTAATACAGTACTAAAATGAGGCAGATTTTTCCCAACGTGGGTTTAGATAAATGTGAAAATTCATATGGCATCTCCCAATCTTTAATGAGGAACCTGATGTCGGAAGGGGCCAGACCTTGTTCCGAAACTCCAGCAGTTTCCAGTTGGCCACTGGGGTAAAACCTGCCAGGTTCCCAGGAGCCAGTGCCTGGCATCATGGGGACAGCACAGAGCTGTGGTCACAGCCTTTGGAGCTTGGGTTTGGGCTTGGATGTGGCTCCTGTAAACCCAAAGACAACTCCTGCCTTAGAGGATGTATTTGATCCCTGTGGAGGCTCCCACAGAGCAGGAGGTGCAGGCTGGTGTGCTGACCAGGGCAAGTCCTTATGCACCCAAACAAAGCCTGCAAACTCCACAAAGCTGGGCATGAAATACCAGGGACAGATGCAACTTTAAAAATGTTCCATCCCTGTATTCTTGCCTTGTTGGTAGTGACGAGAATTATTCCTTGCCAATATACATACTCAAAATAAATTTGTATTTTCTCTCCCCATAACTGGAAGCACTTCACCAGCAATGGTTTTTAAGTCTTTGATGAGGTTGCTTGTGTTTGATTTTTTTTATTTATTTTTTTTTTAAGTGACAGCCCATTTCCTTATAGCAAAAAGAAGGCTGGTGCTGTCAGACACTGCAGACAAACTGCCCTGCGAGTCCCCCCAGGATCTCATGAAGCTAATAGGCAATGACAGCTTTATTTTCAAAGCTCTGTAAGGCTCTCACTGTGTATTGGGAGTTGATAGAATCTGCAGGTGAGCAGCTTATTAGCAGGTAAACCCTGCTACCTTCGGTGCTCCTGCACTGATAACCTGAAGCCCTGCAGAATTCCCCAGTAATCCTGCTCAGGGTTTGTTTTATCCCAGTGCTGAAGGGGAAGACGAGTGACAGTGTGGCCTTGAAAATCCCCAAGCTCTTAATTTTGTGACTTTAGCTTCCAGGCTTTGAGGAACTGGCAACTTGAATTCCGAGCATTTATATTCCATTTTGATGTTAATATGATGGCTTTCAGGGAGGCATTTGGCTGTTGCAGGCTTGTCAAACATCTAAAACAGACTTCTGCAAGACTGGAAAGCTGTGCCTGACTGCACGGTCTGGAGCAGAGAGCAGCTCTTCCCACACTGACTGGGGCTGTGACAGCTCTTGTTGGAATTCCTTATGGTGGGAACTGGCAGCTCCTCTGGAGATAACCTCCCTGTTCATTTCTGCACATCGACGACCCTCCTTGCTGTCCTGCAGCCTGGAACAGGTTGACAAATCCAGACTAGAAATGTGCTGTAGGTTGGGATATGGTCTTACAAAATATGGGAGATACAGGGGTGTGGAAGGGTGGGCTCAGGGGCTTCAGCACAGCAGTAACTCGAGTTAAAACAGCTCAGATGTGACCCATTGAAGTTGATTTAGAGACTTGGGGGTGATGAGTGCCTGATTTGGTGTTATAAGAACCCATAAAAGCTGCTAAAGGGGAAGGTGCCATTGGAGCCTGGTGGATGTTCACGTTGTCTTCCCTGAAACCTCTCTGGCAGAGGAAGAAACTGGGAAATATTGAAGTTTACATTTATTTGTCTTTAATATTTTATTTAGTCTGATATTTATTAAAAATGGAAATCAGTTTCCTTAGCAAATGAAAGTTAAATAGCAGGGAAAACTGTCCCAGCACTTGAAGGGTGTGTGCTCCGTGGGGAGATGGAAGGAGAGGAGAGAGGAGGCCCAGGAGAGCATTGGCTGGGGGGCAGCTGGTGGAGGGGGCGTTGGCAGCCCTGGGAGGGGACGGGGCAGGTCTGTGACAGGCTCTGTAGCTGCTGCAGTGACCCACTACCCACCTGTTGTTAGTGACTATTGCTGTTGTTATTACATCAGCTCCTGATTTGCAGCACGGGATGTTGCAGGACCCCTGCTTTGATTGCTGGGAGCACTGAACAAGGTCAGGGCACTGGTCAGCAGCTTCCAGAGCTTTTGGGTCCTTCTCTTGTCTGGCTTTGCTGGCTGCTGGGAGCTCGGTGCTCTTGGCCCCTGTCCTGCCTGCTGAGGGGTGGTTGTTAGCTGCCTTCAGGGGCAAGAGGGAAGAAGGTTGCTGTGAGCAGGGTTTTTGGGACTGCCAGCTGGGTCCACCTGCAGTGCAGAGCTCTGGGGATGCCGTGCAGCAGAGGGCTGGTGGCCAGGAGCAGCCTGGTGGCCAGGAGCAGCCTGGTGGCCCAGCTCCTGCCTGCCTCAGCTGAGCAGCACCCCGTGCACCAGCAGGGACTGCCAGGGTCTGATGGGGATGTCAGGAGGGGACAGAGCAGCCCTGGACGTTCCCAGGCACATGTGCCTGCATTAAGCATTCAGCCAGCAGCAGTTTGCAAGAGCTCTGTGGCAGGTGAGGAGCTCTGTCCTTGAGCAGGGCAAGGAGGAGCCTCTGAGCAGTCCAGACATGCTGAAAACTTCCCAGTCCAGAGGAGGGAGCAGAGACTGAGTGGGTGAAGCCACAGGGGTCTTCCAGAGGCAGGTGCCATGTGTGTGGTGGAGCCAGGGAGAAGGTGCAGCCCCGGATGGCAGCAAGTGATTGTGCTCCCATCTCACTCCTCCCCTTCCATCCCTTGCCAGGATAACATCACCTTCTGACTGACAAAGCCCACGTGTATTTTGCAGCTTTTCCTGTTCTCCCACTGCTGCAGGGCGTGCTGGGCAGGGGGTGGCCCCATCCCCACGCTGCTTTCCCCACCCACCATCCCTTCTTCTCTTCCCCTCTCATAGTGTGGACGCAATGCTGAAAACTTCGACCGGTTTTTCACTCGCCATCCACCCGTCTTAACACCTCCTGACCAGGAAGTCATCAGGAACATTGACCAGTCAGAATTCGAAGGATTTTCCTTTGTTAACTCAGAGTTTTTTAAACCTGAAGCCAAGAGCTAAGTAGCTGTGTAGATCTCATTCCTGCATCTCTGTCATCCAGTCCCAGCTGCTGTTTTGGTGACATTTTCATTGCAAAACTTGCATTCGTGGGTTTTCTTTAGTACTGCTACTAGAGTGACCGTATTCCAGAGCCAGAAGTGTCTTCACAGGATGTAGGGCACGCCTGAAAGGTGGGTGATGAGCTGTAAGTGCTGTAAATGTGCTTTTATGACATTTTATTTGTAGGAAAAGAAAACAGTTCGTTGGCTAACCCAGGTAAAAGGGGGAGGTGTAAGCTGTGACAATTAGGAGAAATCTCTTCAGCACATGCTTTGCTCCCTGCTCCTCCCTTTTTCTAGTCTTTTTTTAATATAATCATGAAAATTAAATATTTAGCCCTCTTAGCCCTAGTGGCAAGTAAGTGTTTTTAACAAAACCTTTCCCCGCAGCGCGGGTGCTGCTGGCTCAGCCTCTCAGCTCCCCCAGGCCCCAGGAGCTGCTCTGCAGGGCTGGCAGCACCAGCCCTGGCTCCTTCTGCAGCTCAGTGCTGCGGGGGGTCGGTGCCCTCGCCGCCCTGGGCTCGTCCCTGTGCAGCTCTGGGCAGTTTGGGACAGTTCTCTGCTCCGGGCCTTCGGCAGCGGCAGGAAGTTATTTGGGGAGCCAGGTCTGCTGCTTGCAAAGATTTCTCCTGATTGTGCAGTTTCTAAATAGTGGGGTTTTAATCAAAAGACACATATCCTATTGCAACCAGGAGATTTGGAAAGAGCTGTAGCAGATGCTTTCAGATCCTTGGCCACCCTCATAAGCACCACGTGAGGTCAGTTCTCATAGCAAAACTCCCTTTTTTTTTTTTTTCCAAATGCCAAAGCAATTGATTGAGATTGTTACCTGTGCTTTAAACGTGTCAAAAAATGGTATTAACACACATGGGATGCTATTTAACTTTGAACAGTGTTGTGAATTCTGATATGAAGTTTGTAAAGAAACTCGTTCCAACTTACAGTCCTGCTTTTAAAAAATTCCACCAGATGCTTAAATGGGCTAAGTTTTGTTTCTGGCATCAAAGAAAAAATCTCAGGAAGGATGAATTTCTCTTGAAACAATAAGAACCATGCAGCTTCCTTTTATACTGCTCTGCAGATGTTCGTGGCTGTCACTGTATCAATCTGCTTTAACTTGTAATGTGCCATTGTTCTTGGGTTTGTGTTGTTTTGTTTTGTTTTTTTTTTCCCCAATAATGATGATAAAATAAAAAGTGAGAAATAACATCCAGGACACCTGCATGTGTTTGGCAATAATGAGTTTCCACAGCTCTGGGCTCAGAGATGGCAGGAGCGCCAGGCTCCGGGGCTGTGCTGCGCTGAGGGCTGGAAGCTGCTGCTGCTGGCTCAGGCAGGGGGGCAGGCAGGGGGGCAGGCAGGGTGCAGGCAGCAGCCCACGTCACACCTCACCCTCCTGCAGCTCTGGCAGAGCCGTGGCCCGTCCATCCTCTGCAGTGTTTGTCCCCAAGCCGAGGTGCCACGTCCTGGAAGCGTCTCGCCAGCGCCCGTGTGCCCCTGCAGCGCCCAGCCACACTGCTCACCGAAACCTGGACAGGGAGGGGAGTCTCTCCCACGTCCCTTGGAGGAAGAGTTTTTCTTTGGGGCACCAGGATGAGCTGGGCGCTGCTGCTCGGGGGTCTCGGGGTGCTGCTGCTCAGGGGTCTCGGGGGGCCTGGAGCAGAGGACTGCAGAGGGGAGGCCCCCGGTGACCCAGCGCTGCCGGGCAGCGGCTGGGAAAAGCCATCGGCAGCTCCAGCCAAAGAGGGATCAAAGGTTCCCCTTAACCTCCCTTTGGAGCACGTGCAGAATTTCTCTTCCACCTGGAGCACCCTGTCCTGCTGGACTGCTGCACAGTGGGGCTGTTCCCAAAGGCACCGAGCGGCCCCACAGCTCTGCCGCAGAGAAGGGCTCGGCGATGGTCGGCAGGGATCCCACCCCTGGTGCTCCGGGCACAAATGCTGTTCTGGGCTGGATGTGCCACGGTGCCCTGGGCATGGAGGAGCCCGGGGTGCCTCTGCCACACCGTCCCATCCCTGCTCCTCACCTCCCAGTCAATCACCCCTTGCTGGAGGTGTTTTCAGCCTTGAATTTCCCCTGCCTTGCCCTCTCTCTGTTTACCAGATCCACGTAGCTGTCCCCTACCTTCTCCCAGGCAATTCATCATCTTTGACAGAGGCCAAATTGCCACCAATTTCGGACAGAATTCAAGGTAAGAAATGAGCAAACCCCACTTGGCTCTGCTTGCAGCCAGGCCCTCCTGGTGCTGCACTTTGCTGCCGAGCCCCTGCAGGAGCTGGGGAGGTGAGGAGCTGCTGGAGGACTCTGGGCAGGGGGAGGTGGGCTGCCCTGAGCCCCCTCCCAGGCACATACCAGCCTCTGCCAGAGCTTTCTGCTGCTGAAAAGCAGCAGGAGGTTTTTTCTCACTCAATGGCTCCTGGGTTGAACAGCGACTTTCTCTGGTGCCATCAGCAGAAGCCACTCTGAAGGGCTGGGGACCACGGTGGCCATTTACACCAGCAACACGTCTGGACGTCTCATTCCCCTTTGCAGCATCCCACAGCATT
>NW_008584894.1:49566-51732 GCF_000691845.1 Merops nubicus
GCTGCTCAGGAGGAGCCCCTGGCTCGGTAGGACAATGCCTTGGAACGTGTTCATCTGGATGAATGTGGCCTTCAGGGACCATTTGTTCAGCTCCACATCCCTCTGGGACTGAGGCAGGAGCCTGCTGCCACCATCAGCTCCTTCCTTCTGCACGTGCTGGGGCTGCAGGAGAGACAGACCCTCTGTGCAGCTGCTTCGGGACAACCCCTTGGCAGCGACACCCGGCCCTGCCCCAGGGGCATGCTGCCAGCCAGCCAGGTGGGCTTACACTTCATCTGAACTGCTTCACCCTTTGCCTGGCAGAGCTCTACACCTGAAGTCGGCTCCTACATCCCGCCTGCCCTTCCCCACTCCTGCTCCGTGCCCTCAAATCCACCTTTTCCTCCTTCTCTGTGCTGGGGAGAGGAGCCCTGCAGGGACCGTGCCACCCCTGGTGTGTCACCTGGAGGCGAAGGCAGAGACCTGGCTGCTGCTCGGGGCTGGGCTGGGACCTGGAGGCACCAGGAGGTCAGGACACCGGGACCTTGGGCACTCAAAGCCTTGCAGGCTTGATGGCACAGCCACATCTCAGCTCTTCTGGCTTTTCTCCCTTTGCTCCTTGAGCTCCAGCCCTGTTTCTCTTCCCACCTCATCTCCTTTTGACTGTCCTTGGCTCTCTTTGCTCCCTGGTGTTTCCCACAAGGCTGAAGCTGACCCGATGGGATGTCTCCTGCAGCAAGTGGAGTCTGAGCAGCCGTGAAGGTCCTGGTCTGCTGCTGGCATCGGGGCTTGGCTCCAGAGGCTGGGTCTGGCTGCAGTTGTGGTGTGGTGCTGCTGGGCTGGCTGGAGGAGGACAGGCAGGACCTGGCTCTCGGCTGAATTCTGACCGTGGTCCTGCTCGAGGCGTGAAGGTGCCAATGGCTGAGCCCCAGCTCCCCTGGGTGTGGTGAGATGAGGTGCTGCAGGGAGGACACAAGGTACCTCTCGGGGTGGAGAGCAGGGAGGATGGGCACAGACTGGTTCTTGTGGTCCCTCCCATGCCAAGTGGCACGTGCCTGTCTGGTGATGGAGCAGCAGGAGTGTGAGCGTGGGGGGACCCCACAGTTACCCCTTGGGGCCTTTGCCACCAGCTGGCAAAGTAAACCAGAGTGGGAATCTCTGGTCGCAGCAGAGCTCAGGCAAGCTCCCAGCACTGCGGGGCTTCACTTCAAAGGCAGTCTGGAAAAAAACCCAAACTCTTTTGCAGGTTTCTGCAAGGCACCAAATTTGTGCTGGGGTCCTGGCAGCGTCACGCTGGGGGAGGATCAGCTGCAGCAGGGAGTCAGGGCCTGGTGGTGGAGACGACGCCGAGCAGGCTCCCAGCCCGGCTGCTCTCCCTGCAGGGAGCTGGGGCCTCCCTCCTGGGTGTTCTTCACTGGCCCTGGGTGCTTCCATTGTACCTTCAGTGCTCTGCTTTGCTGTTCAGCCAGGCACTGTAACCCCCACAGCCAGGACGTGCCTTCACTGGGCAACTTCTGATACTCACACGCCCAAAAAAGCAGCCTGGGCTCTGCAGGGCCAGCAGCAGGTTACCAGCACTAACCAGACAAAAACTTTCTTTTTTTCTTCCCCTCTTTTGGCTTGGATGCAGCTGCCAGGTAGTTTTATGAAAATGATAAAAGGTTGCATATGTGGAATTTTCAGTTTTTGATGTTTTGAACTGCTTTATATTTTCTACATACAACCCTGGAGCAAATCACATCCTCAAATCAATAAAACACTGTATTGATCAATACCATACCATAGCATATTTTTTTTTTCCATTAAGCTTGAAGCAGAAGGAGCTCTTACAGCTGATTATTTTCTGCAAAGTTTGAAATCATACTGAATGTTTATGCCATTTTGAGGCATGTTGCTTCCTCCAGGCTCCTTCCTCCCGTGCCCTGTGAATCTCTGTTTGCAGTGGTGAGTTTGCACGCTGAGAAGCTGCTCTGTGGTTGCTCTCTCTTGCAGGGGCCAGGAGGGGAGGGGTCAGCCCGGGACTGCCGGAGCCCTCCCCGACACCCCGCGCTCTCCCCACCTCCCTTTGCTGCCCGGTCGTGCGCCCCGGGGTGCTAACCTGCTCTCCTCTTTCAGGGCTGTGGGGTCGTTTCTGTCGTCCAGGGGCTGCCTGGCTGGGTGCGTGCTGCAGCTCTGGAAACCGAGGCG
>NW_008584895.1:0-7307 GCF_000691845.1 Merops nubicus
TCAGTGTCAGAAATGGAGATCTGTGTGTCTGCTAGTGTCAAACAGACAGTGCTTTTCATGGAAATAAGCATGGTGTTAGATAAATCTTAATTATTTTCTGCTCTTATTCTAGATCAGTGACAGCTTCTGAGCCAACCACAACAGCATCCCTCTGCACCCCAAATGTAGCTGCCGATTATCCCTCTTTCTAGGGAATGATGTCGACCTTCCTGTTCTTCCATGAACTTCTGCAGAAAGAGAACCAAAATCACATATGTATGTACCATAGAATTACATGTGCTACTCTGCAAAAATCTACCAGCAAAACTTTTCAGTCAACAGTTTACATTCCATGAGTTTGCTACCAAAACGTTTGTTTTCATAAGGTCAGTAAAGCATGTGCAGCTTTAGCATAGAATCCTGTGGCTTCTCACAAAGCTGAGACAGCGTGGTCTCTCATTTCTGGTATCTCAGGACCATAACTTGCAGCAGCTGAGTGAAAAGATCTGTGTGAAAAGTACAGTGTGGTTAGCCAAGTGTGAAAGGGAGAAATGGCTGTGGTAGCAAATTCTGCTTCCTTCTACGTGCTACAAGAAATGCGGTCAGGCAAAAGAAATGGCATCCTTTTGTCAGGTTATGCCAGGCAGAATGAAAGCCAGGGAGAGGAGATACCATTTTTAACTGATATCTTTGTCTTGTTCTTGTGACTCCATGAATGTGACCCAGCTGCTGGTTATTGAGGTATTGCCAGGAATGGCTGGGAAAAGACAATCTGCTATAGATAGCTAGAGCTAGAGGCAGAGGATGTGTGGAAGACAGAGAACAGAGAGGATATTCAGCACTTAAACTAAACTTTATGGATTCTCATACACACACTGAATTTGGCTATGTGTGGAACACATGATGAGTGCTCTCCTGGAGAAGTCATCAGCTGGATTAGAGAGCCTGGCCCATAACTAAGGAAATAATTGTGATTGCCTTTCCATGGCTGTCAAAGTATTGGACACCAGGCCTAAGGCTGTCCTGGTCACTCCCTTGCTGGTCAACAGAGAGAGGCAGCACATTCAGGAGATGATTCATGCCTTGTCTCTTAGGCATTTATTTTGGGATGAGGTGAATCCTGAGATCAGAAGGTATTTCATCCTTTCCCAGGCTGCAGAAGAGACCAAAAGGGACTTGGACAGGATGCCAATTTTAGATGTTAGGTGGGTTAAATCCTCTACTAAGTTGGAGGTAGAAGCAGGGCAAGAAGACACCTGAAGGAAAGCACACTATTAGTGGTGTGAACTCCCTTCTCTGTTCTTTATTCAGCATACTAACTGTAAAGGTAATGGGCATGACAGTCTTGAGACCCATGTGCTGTATGTACCTAAACTAACCTGTATGTGCTTGACATCTCTGTTCCCCTCTGCCCATGGACTCCATTTACATTTGTTTCAGCTCATTATTGTTGTATTAAATGGTCTGACGAGTGCAAGGATCTACTCATAAAAGGAGTGGCAGGAGTCTTTCTTTGGCACTGATTGCACTCGGGTCTCTGTGCAAACTGACAGCGCTTTGCTTGAGCTGTGTCTAGTCTGGTTGTGGCTGGTGGGTACAGGCCCTGAGGCTCTTTTTTCCTCACAGCTGTCACAATGTGGTGTGATCTGCCCTGGTCTGTCCCTCAGAGTCAGCTCAAGATCCTTTTGCCAGGCTCCCCACAGTCCTTTTTGCAGAGGAGAGCCCAGGGTTACATGGGTCACAAGCTGAGCCTAAGTCACTTACATGGCAGGACTGCAAAACAGACAAATGATGTTCTGGCTATACATAAGCCAAAGAAGATAATTTTGGGGGTCTGTTTGGCACTGGATTTTTCTCCCATAGCTGGAGGAGAGTCCCATTTTGGGCACTGTCTTTTTAAAAGGATGAAAAGCTAGAGAGAGCTGAGAGAAAAGCAATGGAGATGACAAGCTCCATTGCTTCCTTCCAAAAAGAGGAAACTGAGGGAAAGGGAATTACAGCAGTCTGCTGAGTACGTTTTCAACTTGACACAAAGTTGATTCAGCTGTTGGCTGTGTCTAGTACAGGTACAAAGTTAAGTAATTACCTTAATTCATAGGAAGAGAGAATTGGATTAACAGTTAGGAAAAAAAAAAAACCTACTAGGGCAACAGAGTAGTGTGAGAGGATGCTGCCTGCAGTCATTGTGGAATCACATTTATTGGAAGCTGTTAAAAAAAGGCATCTGTCAGGAATAGTTTGACATACATCATTCTGTGCTAGTGCTGGGGAATGGAGTAAGAGATACCAGGAAATCCCCTCCAGCTATTGATTGCTAAGTCTTGTTAATGCTGTCAAAATCCAGAAAAAAAACCTGTATTTACTTTGCTCAGATGGAGTGACAGGTATACATGACCTTTCCCATCAATTTAATATGCCTACCTTTTTTTTTTCCCCTAGAGCTTACATTCCTTGGCTGTGTCTGGATGTGCAAATTGCAGTGGAAGCAGGAACCCCTTTGTGCCTGACTACCAGCCTGTGAGTACCTGTCTTGGTCAAGGACCATGCTGCCTTTCTCTGTGCATTTTTCACTTCCATTCTTGGTCACTGCACTCATTCTCATAAGAACAAAGGCAATCTGAGCTAATTCAGAAGTATACACTATACTCTGTATTGTATCATAACCAGAAAATGGCATAGCATGAGGACTAATCAATGTAATACCCTGTCTCAGTAAAAAGCCAGTGAAAACTAAACACAGTGCACCCATTTAAATATTTGTATGGCATATATTTTTAAAGTACAGACCAATACAGAATGCAAAGTCCTGTGAAAGACACATTCCTCACTGAATTGTGCCATGTAGGCACCAGAGGGCCAGGGGTTTACACTTTGTTGTAAAGTGCTGAAGAAGTTCTCCAGCTGCCCAGATATCTGAAAGACAATAATTAGCTTTTTCTGTCTGAAGCAGAAATAGAAGAGGGTGAAAAAACTTACTAATGGTGACTATTCTTTGGTAAGAGGAAGACACAATGGAGCCTTAAGAATGAAACGTTTTGTATGGTCCCATTTATTTGCTTACACAGCTCCTGCTAGAGAGACCATGCCTCCAATACAGAATATAGATACCAGAATCCAGTATTAAAAGGGATCTTATATGTCACTTCCTGAGGTGTTTATAATTGTCAGTCATCCTGCAGATTTTACAGCTGATGCTAAAAAGTTTATTGCCATATTGTGTCTTGAAGGTTATATGTGCCTACACCCTTTAAACAATGCCCTTGTCAGATAACAGCTAAACAAAGGACCATAACATAGTAGTTATGCATGTAGTGCTTACAGTCCTGCTTCATGGTATTTTAAATAGTAAGCTGTAATGTTAAATAAACCAAATTGGCAGAAGAGATAAATGGTAGAAGAGCTAGAAGTACAGTTGGTAGGATACTTTCTTCTCTTTCTGTCATCTGCAAAGAATGCTCCCAAGACGATAAACTTAGAATTCAGTTGGTAAAATGGTAATTGTTTTCCACTCCTGTCATCAGGAAACTGAAGTCAGAGCAAGATATTTAATGCCTGTTCTCACAACCACAGATGTCTATAGCATTTCCCCCACCTTTCAAACTCCTGATTTGTTTGGGAAGTGTTTGCATTCAGTGAATGCAGCACTTTAGGATAGGTACGTGGGCTGTACAGGTGTCCTGGTTTTGCCTGGAATCAAGCTGATTTCCTCCCTAGTATATGGTATAGTGCTATGTTTTAGATTTAGGATGAGAATAGTGATGGTACCACAGTGATATTTTAGTTGTTGCTGAGCAGTCCTTAGTGCTTTCACCAAGTCAGGGATTTTTCAGCTTCCCCTTCTGCCCTGCCAGCGGAGACTGAGAGTGTACAAGGAGCTGGGAGGGGACACAGCAAGGACAAGGTCCTTGCTGATCTGAACTAGCCAAGGGGGTATTCCAGGCCACATGACATCGTGCTCAGTATATAAACTGGAGGGAGCTGGCTGGGGGCCACTGTGCCTCAGGGACTGGCTGGGCACTGGTCAGTGGTTGGTAAGCAGTTGCATTGTGCCCCATTGTCCTGGCACCAGAGCTCACCTGGATGACAGCCAAAATCCTTTTGCACATCTCACAGCTCATTCAGCAATAGGAATTGTGTGACTACCTTTGGTTCTGCCTCTTCCTCCTGTTCTTGTGATGTCCCTGGTTCATCTTCATCCCTTACTAAGTGAACCTCTGGTGGATTCTTTAGCTGCCATACTCTAACATCCTGCCATGGTGTCCATACTGGGAAAGGAATTTTTTGGAGGCATGTGGTAGCTTGCTGCAGGAGCCTGCCAAAGACTGGCTGAGCAACTCCTTCTTTTTATCTTCATGACCATGCTAAGCAGCAGGCCCACTGGCATGAGACATCACAGGGAAGAAATGAAAATCTCATCTAAGGATTTACTACTCCTGCATTGCTGTTTGTGTCTCCTAAATAATCCTGTTCAGCTGCATACCAGCTCTGGTGTCTGCTCAGTGGTATGCGGGTTACCTCAGTCTCTGGCTCCTGTTTGTGCCTTTGCAAGACTTCTTGAACAATTAATGGGATAAGGAAAGTAAAAGGCAACTGGTCAACACCAGCTCCTGAATGAGGCACAGTCTCTGAAATGCATGTGTGAAAAATCAACAACTCTTCTAAAAATTATTGCTTGCATATACAGACTTAGCAGTTGGTGGGCACCACAGCATTATCAATTTCATCAACTACTGTGTTTAGGTGCAGCTTGGAATATTGGGCACTTGGTGATTCAGTTGCCAAATCCAAAGTATCTAGTGTTTTGTTAGATGCTGACCAGACTCCAGCTGCTGCTGCAAAAGGGTTTAGATCTCCTGTAAGTCCTTATCATACCTGCTAATGCAGACATCTTGGACAACCTAGGTCACCTAAAACAGCAGAGATCCCTAGCTCAGATTTGTCCTGATCAATCCAAAAATATCTTGTGTAGCTGTGAAAATGGGATACATTTGAAGTTCAAAGCTTGTATTTTCTGTGTAGAATAAAAGGGTTTTTTTTTGTCTTGGTTAAATGGATCATTAGGAGAACTGTAAGCCCTTTGTGGTTTTTGTACATGAAAGGAAACCCAGAAGTTCATAAGCTGTCACATGCAATGAAAAACTATAACTATATATTGTGTCTATTGATGTCACTTGACTGCTTTCATGCAATTAAAGGCTATGGGGTCCTTTGATTAAGAATTTATGAGATTTCAGTGGCATCAAAGACTGTTGCTATTTAAACGTGAGTAGACTCTTACAAGAACTCAAGCCATTGTGTGATAAGAAGTATTTGTTATATGACTTGCATGCTTCATCATAGTTTTCTACATTTATAGGTTTCATTTCAGAGGTGATTTAAATATGATCATGCTGTGACTCAAGCAAGTAGTCTTTCCCTGACAGTCCCTGCTTTCCCTTTGGAGCCACTCTCCTACATACCCCGATCATCTTTGCTGATGACATCTGGGCACGTGACATCGTGGGCTAGCCCTGGAGAGATCATCTGCTGGCTGGTAATCAGACTTCTCCTCCATGAATCCAGTGCCCATCTAGGGGTTTCTCTTTCCTTGTGAGATCTTCCTCAGAAGGAGCTTCCTTTCCTGCCACAAGAATCATCCAGAATACCTGCCCTGCTGGCGGGCTTCAGCGTGGCTGATGCACGTCGGTGTCAGAGTTCTCCGCAGACTGCCAAGTGAGGAAATGACAGCTGTGCTGAGTCCCAGCCTTTTGCCCTCAGCAACATCCTGAACGTTGCCTTTCTGCCTGGCTTAGGGCTACAGCTCAGTCAAATGTTCTGGCCATTTTGGCCATCACCATATGGCTGCTGGCAAGGCAACCTCATTTGCTGGAGTCGTCAGCCGCGGTGCTGCTACCGTGCCTAGCCTGGAAGCTGCTCTGTGACACAGAGCTGTGTGGGTTCTGCAGGTTTGCAGGCAAATCAGTTCACACAAAAAAAATCTGGCATGGCCTTGACTGGCCAAAGCCACTACACGTGCAGCAGTCAAATGCAAGTATCTGATTTTTGCATCTTTTTGTGTGGTTTGGTTTTTGTGTTTGGTTGTTTTTTTAGCTGGCTGGCTAGCAAACCTATATTGGTTCTCTGCTGTATGGACTAGAAAAAATGGACACAAGTTGGTTTTTTTTTCAACCTCTTTCTGTGCTTTCCATCAAGGCTTATGTGTCCTGTGTGACATAAGGCATCCTCTGTGCTCGGTGGGTTTTGTCACACTTGACAAATCTTCTCTTGGGAACACTTTAATTTGGTAGCCCCTTGTACTTGTTCTGTCGCCTCCCCCCTGGGGTCCCAATCTGTCCTGGTTTCCTTCCTCCAGCCAGGGTGGACTGAGAACCTTCCACCTCAGCTGCCCTTTGGAGAGTAAAAACCAAAGGATTAGGCAACAGTGTGCCTTGTAAGGTAATCAAACATTCTTTAAGCTATGGCACTCACTATGACAAGGCTTGTCCTAGAAGAAGATGTAACTCTTGACAAAAACCAAAATCTGGCTTACTATATATAAAAGCAGAAATACATTACCCAGAAGTGTCCTCAAGATAGGAACTGAAAGAACAGATGTACTGCTATGCAGTATTTAGAAACACCACTCTGATGGACATTGTGGTTGGCTGTGGACTCCCAGATGAAACGAGAGCAGAGGAACCAGTCTTGTTTTTTGCTCTCTGCCTTCCAGAAGAGACATTAGAGTTGCCAGATATACTGTCACCTAAGTCTGGTTGCACTGGGTGGACACGCCTGGAACAGCAGTATCAGGGAAGGCTGAGAGTGTAGCTGGATTGATGTCTGTGGCATGCACACTTCTGGTAACCAATTTCCTGAGTTCTGGATAAAGCCCCACTTCTCAGTGCAAAGCAAATCAGCTGGGCTGTGCCAGACCCATCTCAGTGCATAGTGGCTTCTGGACAGCTTGTGGACAAACAGCAACTTTGCCCTTGAAAGTGGGTTTGAAAGCAAGCTTTGAAGCCATGGATGTGTCCAAGAAGTGCTAATTCTGCACCCTTCACTTCCCTGGGAACCTACTCTGAGTCACTGAACTGACTGTCACAGCCTTATTCACTGATTCACACAGCAATGCACAGAGGAAAGGTGACAGAAGTAGCAAGTTGGATTTATTTACTTTATTTAGTCATATGTGCTACATCAAACTAGCGAGGTTCTCTTCTAACTTGGATTTTGAACCTGCAATGAAATTTTGTACATAAATAAGGTATTGAATGGCTTTCTTATGACCAGGCTTTTGTTTGTTTGTTTGTTTGTTTTTCACACATGTATGCATTTTTTCTTTCTCAGTA
>NW_008584895.1:7330-28771 GCF_000691845.1 Merops nubicus
GGTAAATAGGCCTGGAGAGAGAAGGACCTGTGAAAAACTGCAGGATCTACTGAAGGAACAGATGGGGAGCAGGAGGAGTGAGGGGACAACAGGTCATGCAGGGCAGGACAATAGGGAAGAGATGTGGAGACAGGCAGAACTGTTTACTTCAGAAGTATGCAAACTTCTGCAAATTCAGAACTTTGTTTTGATCCCTTTAGAATAAGGATGAAAGACTGACTTTGCTGGAATTCATGGAACAAATTTCAAGAAGGTGAGAGCTAAACCTCTAGTCTGCTTTTTCTTTTTTTTTTTTTTTTTCCAGGAGCCTTCCTAATTTATCCATCACTTTACTCTAGATCCTCAGCTCTCCAAGGTGGACTTTGCTCTATATGGCCATAAAGGTCAGATGCTCAGAGGGCAAATGTTCCTGCTCATATGGGTGTGTGCAAAAAACTGCCTCAGTGGCCATTCCTACTGCATGACCAAGAGCTTTTGGTTTATTGTGTGGACAGGCAAGGAGAAGGGGGATGGAGCACACACATTGCCCAAAAGGACTGAACAATAAATGGGAGGTGAGCTTCTGGCACGTACAACAACAGTGCACCTGAAAAGTTGCCACAAAGTCATTCTCAAAGATCTGTACATCTAAAAAGAACTGCTGAATTTATATGTCCCTTAAGCAGACATGTTTGGTTCAAATAATGTTATAGATTTTTTTTTTTAATGAAAGGGAAATTATTAAGAACAGGCAAGGTAAAGAATTATTGAAACTATGAGTTTTATTGCAAAACTATACAGTGGGCTGAGAGACAGTTTCATATGATGTCATTCTAAATCCTAAAATTCAAGTTAAAACACTTGAAAAGCTGACTGGCATTTAACTGTAATGGAGCTGTAGCACTAAGATAAATTTATTTGAAGAAATATTAAAAGTGCTGGGATAATGAATGTACTTACAATGCTCACTACTCTCTTGCAAAGCCCCATATTCTTCCCTGCTGATTTCTCCCCTGAAGCAAAATAAATGTTAGCAATAATAGTGGCTCATATCACCTTACAAAGATGTAAAATAATATATCATAAGAAATAGGAATTCTTTGCCAATGAAAATAGAAAAAGATTTTCACATTCTCAAATGTCTTAGCTTTTGGCATTTGGAATAAGACCAACTCTTTTTGAAAAATAAAGCATTATTTTATGGAAAACTTATGTTCCTTAAGAGCCTAGAAGCTATAAAAAGAGGCTTTCTTGAAATCGTTGCTATTTTCAAAACCAATAATGTAACTCATATGCATATGAGTTGAAAACTCATATGTTTTCTAAAACAAATTTAATTAGTTTTGGTAGATATGTCACAAAAAGAGTAAATCTTTCTAGCAAGCCAAAATATCATACCAGAATCTAAAACTGTTTTTTCAGTGCCTCTCTATTGTAGCATATTGATGAGATCAGTCAATAAGAGTTGAAGAAAATTTCAGAGGTAGAAAGATGTGTTGTGACAGAGGGAATGATAGATGGGAATACTGCAGTCACGGTGTCAGAGCTGCTACAGTTCTGTGTCAGTACCACTCTGCCAGGAGCAGAAGGCAATTACTGTGCAAAAACAATAAATCCTGTTAGATTTCCTAAATGTAGCAACAGAGGTGTCAGATCTGTTCAAATTACAGATGAGTCCTATGGAAAAACTTTACCTTAAAAAAACTAGAAAGCAAAGTTCGGGGGTCCTGGGAAATAATAATTTGAAGATCATTTTGGCCTCTCTAACTCTGCTTCTTGTGTACCTGAACATATTTACTGTTCTTCATGTGCAAGAGGACTCCCCAAGAATGCAGGCTCTTTCTCTGTGCCTCTTCATCCCTTCATTTATTCATAAGCCCTGCAGCCAGAAAGAGTCATTGCAGATCACCCTGTCTTACTCTGATATAATAGAGGCAGTTGGATTTCACAAATCAAGCCCCCTACATCCAGTAGAAAGATACCTCACCTGGCTTTTGAAATGGAAAATGGCAAGGGGTCCACAAGACAACCTTATCCAATTTCCCTGCAGCCCTCAAGGTAAGCCCAAGAGCTCTGGCCCCCCAGATGAAGGGAGCTTATAAGGATAGTCTATTGAGAATTAAAGGAGAGTGAAAACTCCTTTTCAGACTTTTCAATTTTGACAATATTTACTGCAGATCACAGAACTCACATCAGCAAACTGAGGTGGTTTTTGGTTTTGTTTTTGCTTTTTTTTTCTGACGAAGAATCTCAAATAACACAGCAGTACTAAATTAATGGAAAAGAAAAAGAATAATTTCTGAGTCCTTTTCTTGGCTCTCTTCATCATAAGACATATTTTAGTTGTATTACAGAAAGCCCTCTGAGCAGAGTATGAACTGCCAAATCTTAGGCCCAAGGAAGAGGAAAAATGTTATGAGAGATCTGCAGATAATCCCTTGGATCAGGGAGAGCTGTGTTGCTGCACCAGTAGGTATCAACCTGCTGCAAGAGCACTGTAATTCTATATTGTGTGAAAGGATGGCCAAGAAAGTAAAAGATATTTCAAATGCATTCAAATTTGAAGGGAAAATGAAAAAATCAGTCGTCTTTATTCATAGTGTAATGAGTTTATGCAGTACTTTATAAGATGTCCTTAATTATTAATGTAAATTCAGAGCATGCTGAAAAAAGGGCGTGACCATCTTCATAACCATTGTGAAATCATCGTTTAAACACTAATAAGAATGAGCATCTTCTTGACAGGAGAGAACTGCCCTTCTGGCTGCACATTAAAGCAGAAAATTTGGTCTCATTTGAAGCGAGATACTTCAACCACAACTCCATAGCAGTCAGCAGAGATCTCTGGATTTGCTCCTGTGATAAAAAGGATAAAGCTTGGTCCTGAATGAGTTTGGTACTTTTGTTCTGCCTGCACAGAAATCATGAAGAGAAGGATTTAGCTGATTTTAATTGTGTGCTTTGTTTAACAGGCAAGTTTGTTCTAACACACTTCTTAACGCTTGTAGGGATAAAAGGGAAAATAATAACAGAATGAAACCAATCTTACAGAAAGAGTTATATAGAATTCCACATTATTGCTATTAAGTAAAAATAATTTAGAATTACTGAGACATGAAACTACATAACTGGGGTGTGGGGGTGCAGGGGAGGAAGGAGTGGAAAAGGCATTCCACTACCAAGAAGGAGTTACAAAGATTTGGGAACACAACTGAGCAGCTGTAAAAGTTCATATCTAAACTTGCTATGTTTATAACGTCCATCATGAGTATACTGCAAGCATTAGAAGAACAAAAAAGAAGTTCATTATAAGCATTATTCATGCTTGTTCAAAAAACCTGTGAAATCTCTGCTGTGACACAACCTGATAAGTTTTAGCATTTGGTACCCTCAAATCAGAATGAGAAGCTAATGCAATCCACACAGAAACTGAGCTAACAATCCTCCAGCAACTCACCACCAAAATTTAAAAAAAAAAAATAAAAATTGAAGGCAGAGTTAAACTGAAACACTGACAAAACTAAATGAGTTCCCAGTAATACGAAAAAGAGAGCCAAAGTGATATTCCAGATGGAGATGATTTGGAATTACAGCAGTGTACTTTGTCAAGCTAAAGGAATGGTAATAAAGAATGAAAAAGAATCTGACTGTTTAACGGAGGGGATGGGAAACAGTGCCACTGAGAGATGGGCATGCTAGGCAGCAAGGAGAAATGGGATACTCTTGGTGAGAGACTGGCTCCAGAGCTGAGAATCCTGCAACTTGTCAGTTCTTTTCAAAGCAAACCCAGCAACTCTTATTAAATATCAGATCATCTGTAGTGAGTTATGAAAGCCGACTTGCCCATGCACTATTACTTGACTACGGGGAACAGAGAATGGGGAAAAGAACTCCTTCCATCTTCCCCTTGCTCCACAGGCTAGCTAGCAGAGCTGCTTTGCAATACTGGCTCTGGGAGCCTCCTGGTGTAGTAGTGGGAGCTGACAGAGGACCCCGTGCTGCAGGTAGATGGGTGCTGCAGCACCTTTTGCACTGGAGCATTCAGCTCCTGAAGCTTAGTGTCAGTATTCAGTGAGTAGTCACCAAGTTCCTCTTTAATCTTAAAGCTGATCAGGTAAGGGATAAAGAAGACATCTGAGGTGAGAGAGAGTTTGAAAGAGGTTCTCTCCTGCCATCAGAACTAACCATAGTGAAGGTCTCAGGTGCTTAGTAGGGTTTCTGAACTTCTGTGCTCCAGGTAGCCAGACAATGCAGGTTGGACAGCCTCCCTCCCACTGGAGGGGTGGCAGCAGCTGGGAAGAGGATCCCAGGCACTGATCTGTCATGCTCTAGGGCACCAGGGCATCCAAATCTTTCTCGAGGCTCATTAAAAATGTGTTGTATTCAATGTGATGTTAGGCTACAGATGATATTCACACCTACAGGCTTCTGCACAGCTCAGTTTCCAGTTTGCTCTCACCCATCTCTATCAGAGACCATCTCCATGCTGCTCTGCTCCAGCTGGAGCCTCCACTACATTCAGACAGCCAGTGGCCATATTAAATATTTAATCTTTTCCTCACTAAGGACTGAAAGCCTTCTGAGCACTTTTAACAGGTCACAACATGACACATGTCTTAATATTATCCAATAGCAACCAGAAAAATAAATAAAATACATGTTGGAAAGCAGCCTGAAATAAAATCACATAATAAAATCACATTGAGGCTCGACTCCTAACTCCCTTTCTCTTGTTGTTCCTTTCTCTCTCCTTCAGCAATTTAAGATTTTATTCTTTGTCAAAGCAGGAAAAACACCTTCCTTTCTCCCACTCCCTAAAGAGATGCAGAGCAGCACCTGGGAAGGACCTTGTCCTTTTGGACACAACCATGCCCTGCACTCCAAAACCTGTGTGTCTGCTGTTTCTGCACCAGCCTCCATTTGTCTGGCCCATTGCTGCTGTTTGTTGCTTTTCCTTCAGTTTATTCACCCTCTCACTCTTCACTCTCCCTGCCCACCCTGCTTTTCACATTCACCTTCCTCTTTCCAGCCTCCTTCTTATGCAGTTGCTACTTTCTTTCTTCAGCTTCTTCACCCTCAGTGCCTTCCCACATCACCCTCTAACATCCAACAGCACTATCTTCTGTAGCAGTACTTGTTGACCTCTCCCCTCGTGCACATGTGCACACACCCTTTATGTGAGTCCTACGTATAAAAAGACATGCTTAATACAGAAGTCAGTGGTTAATTACCTCCATTCATCAGGCTGAGTGGAGAGAGATGATTTATTCATACAGATACCTGCTCCTTGGAAAGGACTCACATTGGAGCAGTGATTTGTTCCCTACTCTATTGCTTGATTCCATGTTCAGGATCATCTGGGAAGCAAGGGACAGGTTAGATCAGTTCCATCCTGAGGATAAAACCACAAAGATAAAAAAAAACAAACAAAAAAACCAACCAACCAACCAAAACAAAACAACAACAATACCCAACACCAAAAAAAAACCCAAAAGAAAGCAGATGAGACCAAAGTCCTCCTGACAGAAATCAGGTCAAAGTTTTAGCAATAGGAACAGTATCACAGAGGAAAATTTTATATGCCAAATAACACATCATACGTGATAAAAATGTGAAGCCAGATGTCACTGAATCTTCAGAACCCATGTGTTGACATCCTCTGTAGAACTAGGGGAAAGAAATATATATATATATAAAGCCTTCTGTTTCTATATTGTTTAAGTTATATTTATTGCTTGACAGTGAAAAATTAATCTACACCTGTTATATCTAAATCTCTTAACTAGTTTAAAGTACACCAGAGCAGAAGATCTATTTGACATTTGAAAGAATGACACACTTGTGTACTGTCTTTAGCTGTGACACTGTAAATCAGCACATTTTTATGTTTAATACGTTATGTTCATAAAATGTGTGCAATGTTTTCTAGATTAAATGGGCATGCAATCCTGACCTTTAAAAAAAAGAGGAAAATCTAGACAGTTCACTTGCACATTTGGTATATTTTACTGCTAAGACATATTTAGCACAGTCCTAAAATTAAGACTCTTATCAGAGCTAAAATAGAGTGGAAAGTAAAATTCAGTAAGAATATCCCTAAATTAAACTGCATCAGTCTTTCCCACAGCTCCTGTGATATGTTCCAAATGGGTGGCAGTCAGATGGTAATTATAAATCATCGCATTCAGTTCTCTAACTTGAGAAGTATCCAAGATAGACAGTGAACACCTCTGAAATGGCTTATACAGTCACTGCAAAGACTGCAGCTAGGTTTGCTGTTGTTCTGTAGGACTTACATGGCAAAATCTGAAAAGTACCTTCTCACATCAGCTTTTTTCACCCCCTTGCAATTTTGGAAGGTGTCGGGCACCAGAGACTCTGTGATTATCTTCTGCATACTCAGGAAGATGGTACTAATCACATTTGAATTGTTCTTTTTAGGAGCAGCACTAGAGATTGATTTTAAAGAAATGAAAGTTATTGGCATTCACAGGGAGACATCCAGCTGAATGGACTTTAGACACTTTTTATTGGATCAAATTCTTTATTGGATAAAATCAAATGTTTGCCACTAACTCACAGAGATCTATTAGTATTGTTTGGAAGGTCATGTATTGCACTCTTGATCTGCAAGAAGTATAGACTAGGTAGATTTCCTACTTGCAGTTTCTTCTTGTGCAGTTTCCAGGATCCTGTGAAATGTTCTACTAAATTCAGGCTGGAATAACACTAGAACAGCTACAGAAAGTGCTGGATACACAAAAACTGAACAGTGGGCAGTAGAGGCCCTTTTAAAATCATGGTTAAGAACACATATATTTCAAACAAAAGTCCTAAACCTAGTGAAATTTGTGCAGATGCTTAGCATTTTACTTTGTGAGTAGCTCCATTTGAATCAGTGAGGCTCTTCACAGCATGTAAAACTTGACACATACACAAGCCTTTGCAGGATGAGGGCCAAAAAATTTTTTTTAACAGTGTGACTTCCTTGGAGACATTCCAGAAGAAAAAACCACTCGTGGGGCTTTCTATAAAATTGTTGGCACTGTTCTATTTATTAAATAGACATGAATTCACTCAAATAAGGTAAGGTCTAGACAATTATATCAAGTATGTGGAAGTTTGTGCCTATTCATAAGTTTTAAAAAAATAGCAACAATGCTTCTGTATTTGTATACTGGGTAAAAATCTTGATATCTATTTATTTAGAGTCAGAATACTACCTCTCTTGCCTATTATGTTATTTTATCTATAGTTCTACTACCCGGCAAAATTTGCTCTGTTAGCTAGTAATTGCTATAGCTTTCAAACACACTGCATGGAAAACAGTTTCTATTGTTTACTTTATAACCTTAGATGTGGCAAAAAGTGGATCTTCCTATCTTACCTCAAGCTAATTCAACAGTAAGTATATAAGACAAGAATTTATTGTTCAATTTGCAGCTTTGTATTGAAGACCAATATATTCATTTCAAGAACAGAGTCTAATTTTTGATCAGTATTAAAGGCCTGATGAAAATGTGAATGCTGGGAGTGTCAGTAGGACTTTTCAAGAGGAAGCTCAGTATAGTTCTTGAACTATATTGGCTGTGAGATTAAAGAAACCATAGAACAGATTTTACTGGTCTAAATGGAACCTGTTATGTACCTGAAATTATTCACCTCCTAGTTTTTCTCATGGGCATGGCCTCAAACTACTTCACATAAATGCCTTGACTTTATAGCTCTTCAAGAAAACAAAAATAGTCATTTGGCCTGCTGGGTGTTGGATTGCTTGGTGGTAGATGCTGCCAACACTTTAAATAAGAGGCCTAGGGAGACACATGGAACATCTGGCGACAGCAGCTACTTTTAATCACACACTCCACAGCTCACATTGTGCCACAGCACACAAATTTAGTGTCACATTTACCAAAGCACAGTAACTTGACCACAAGGTGTCTTGAGGTCAGATTTAAAAGCCCCTGCAGATGTAGACAGGAGCCCAGCATGATTTTCACAAGGCCCTAAGTGCTTATTTCCCGTTGGTTTCTCACTAGGACTGTCTTTGTAGCAATACTTAAGAAATACTTCCAAAATATGGCATTAGGCACACTGCCTTGCTTCAGGCTGCAGAAAGCCAGAAGCTGCCAGTTGGGTAACTGTTTTTTTTTGACTACAGTTACTTCTAGAGCAGCTTTCCTATGTCCTTACCAAAACCTTCTAGGGCTCCTAGTGAGGGAACCCAGGAGACCTGGGTGAGTTAACAGGGATGATTGCTACATGAACCAGGTAAATTTTAGTTAACAGAATTGCATAGCAAGTCTTGAAAGTCTCTTTCATCTCCTGGGGTGTGGTAATCCCTGTGGATTTTTCAACAGAGTTAATACCCCATATTTACAGGGAAAAGAATAGTTTCTTCACCATTTGGGCTGGGCTTGGTGTTTCAAAATCATCTTTGCAAGCAAGGCTGCATCCCCTCTCCTCAGTGGTGCCTTCCAGCCCCACACCCACACTGGCCATACTGGAAGGCATCAGGCCCCTTCTCAGGCGGGTCTTCCTGAGCAACTTCTGCATTCCTATTTTTAAAAATTGCACATTTTGAAGATATAGGAACACATGCTCTTTGCAATAGAATCTCCAGTTTCTTCCCCATTTCACACAGTCACGCTGTTCAGAGCCAATTTTAATGCATTGCTGGAAGGTCTGTTATAGAAATGTATATAATCTATGTTATGACTTGCCTGAGAAAAAAAAAGGGGGGTGGAGAGAAAGGGGAGGAAGGGAATATTTCCGAGGAAGTGAATTCCATTTTCAGGATTTCAGAGTGTTTAGAGCTAGAAGTAATGAATCCATGGCCATGTCCTTGGAAATGCTCTGCAGCAAATGCAAGGATCAGTAGAGTAGCACTAGATGGCACTACAGTAATTTTCACTCAAAAAAGCCCACGCCAAGACCAGGGTAAGATGGACTCAGATCTGTCCAAGTTTCTGAAGGGGCAGCTCAGATTTACCATCTAAATTTTACTTGGGTGGCCTGGGGAGATTCTGAGGATTATGAGAGATAGCAATCTTCCCAAAGATTATAATAGATAGCTTTGAGGAGGTTAAAAATGGCATAATATATATGATGGAGAAAAGTGTGGAAAACTACCTGAATGATTTAATTTTGCAAAGTAAGACCACTAGGCACCTGAGAACCTGTTATGTCCCATTGAACCCAAGACAGGGATATACAGATTCAGTACATCTCAAAACATCTCATTTAAAATCACACCAAAAAATGTTATGTGTGATTTAGGCAACAAGACAGCTACAGTGCTTTGTGCCTAAAAATGAAAATTTGACTTGGTGGGGCAAAAATCAGCTAAATTTGGAGACTAGTCTCATAGTTTGCATTTCCTGTCATACAGAGCTAAATGCTGACTATTGCCAATTTCTTTTAATGCTTCCCATAGGTTGTAGCTAGCATCAAAGCTTGATGTATGTCTTGTTCCTAACAACACAAAGTATAGCTTGTTGTCTCTAACAGGTACTGCAGTAAGCTGATTTGAGAGCCTGCTTTTAGAACTTTGCAGAACTATAGTTTTCTATAGGAACAACTGAGTGATTCTGTAGTTTATATTATCAAATATACACAGGGCAAATAGAAAGTGTTGAAAAAATCATACTCATTCTTGTAAGCTGAACTGATTTAAACTAAATTCAGGTGGTTGTTTGCATTTAAAGGACATGATCTAGTTCAGATTTTGGGTTCTAAAACATTGTAGAAACAGATCTATAAATCTTGTAAATTCTGTTAAAGAAAATGTTAAGTGTAGAATATTCACTACAACAGCACTACAGGTTATTTTTATAATATCATAATTATTTTTCTATTATGCATTTCAGTGAGTTATATTTTACCTTCTGTTGTGCTCCAGGTTCAAATCCTCAAAGGGTAATTGGTATCCATTTCACTGGGATCAGTGAGAGTTAGGTCAGGGATAGGGAACTCTGACATTTAAGTTTGAAGGAGAGGTTGGCATGAGTGTTTAATTTTTTTCTAGTAGATTTTATTCTAGTTGTACAGCTTCATACACTTTAGGGATATTGCCAGATAAAAGGCCATCTACTTGTCAATTACAAATAAAAAACCCTAAAAGTGCGTTCCCTTACTACAAGAATGGTCTCCATAAAAGGAAATAGCCTGATGGGAGACAACAGGATTGCTTAGAAAAATAAGCACTCAAAACAGGATTATTATTTGACTATAGGTTGTGGTCCCACCCAGCCAATACATACAGGTTAATCCAAATGGGTTTTCAACACAAGAAGAGTGGAGAAGAGGGGTCATAAGAGTCAGGGCATAAAATTACAGCATTGTACCATTGCTTCAAACTGCCCACATTTAAATGGCATAGTTTAGTAAGAAATTAAACACCCCTTGTGGTGGAATTGGACTGTTCGCCCATGCAAGGCTAAACCTGTGGTAAAGATGAGAGACATACGATGTCCAAAAACCCTTTAAACTGTCTCTTTTAGTCATAAGCCACTGCTCTTTGAAAAGATTTCTGTGTGGTTCCGAGCACATCCTGAGAAAATGTTCTAGTTGTCCTACTTCTTCTAATGTGTGCTCTAATAAGGGCTCCTTTAATCTGTGCTTTAAATCTCCTTTAATCTGGTCACTGTTTTACACTTTGAGATGTACCCCTGAGGCCTCCTCTTGCCTCAGAAGAAGCATGAAAACAACCATAACTTGCTGCTTACTTTCTCAGACATGTCTATGTCTACATTCCTGGAGTCGATGTTGGTCCTGATAGACATGTCCTAAAAGCAGACTCCATCCTAGATGCAAAAGTGGTCTGTGTAGCTGGCAATGAAGCATGGTACTCACCTGATGAAGTGCAGGTCTGAGGAGACATGCATTTTGTTGTTCACCCCATTTTGCAACCTGAGTGGCTTAACCAAAGTCAACCCTAGCAACCCATTTGAAGTCCAGAAGAGCAGCAGGAGATCAGGGAGTGTTCTTACTTAGCTCTGCTACCCGAGCACCAGGTATCCTGCCCCAACTAGTCACTTATGCTCCCTTTGTGTCAATGGCAAGGTAGGTAAGGTAATACATCCTGTTCTAACCTAGGAGAAAAAGCTTAGAAAATGGATTTAGAAAATTAATTGCTGCTATTTAGTTAGCTGAACATATGATAAAAGCCTCCTCTCATCAAAAAATAATTCAAACGACAGTGAAATACTTTCAAAATACAGCACATTTAAGACATGTAATTTCCAACAAAGTTTAAAATTCGTATCTAAAGCTTTCTCAACTTCTTTAATTTGTCTCTTGTAATGAATTTTGACCCTCTCTGTTTCCAGCCTAGCCTGGTTCTCTCCTCCATAGGCAGCTTGGTGACTGTGACCTTCCTGGGGATCATCACCCTGATGCTGGCCTTTGTGAGGACACCTGCTTGGCACACTGCTCTGCAGCTCCTGGGCTCAGGTGACCTGGCAGACCCAGCCTCCCAGGCAGCTGGGACCGCAGACGGGCACCGCGGCACCCAGAACAGTGCACCCCAGCAGCATCCTGAGCTGCATTAGGAGGAGCACTGGGCAAGGGAGCTGATCCTTCCCCTCTACTCAGCCCTGGTGAGGCCACACCTGGAGTCTGGTGTCCAGTTCTGGGCTCCCCACTACAAGAGAGATGTGGACTTACTGGAGAGAGTCCATCCAGTATAGGACCACAAAGATGATTGAGGTACTGGAGCCTCTTTGGTAGGAGGAAAGGCTGGGAGGGGTAGGACTGTTCGACCCAGAGAAAAGGAGGTGCAAGGGCATCTTCTCCATGTGTACAAATACCTGCCTGGGAGGAAATGAAGAAGAGGGAGGCTGGCTTTTCTCAGTAGTGCCCAGAGACAGGACAAGAAGCAATGAACACAAATTGAAACATGAAATTCCATCCGAACACTAGAAAACACTTCTTTTCCGTGAGGGTAATTGAACACTGGCACAGGCTGGCCAGAGCAGTTGTGGAGTCTCCATCCTTGGAACCATTTAAAACTCAACTGGATCCAGTCCTGGGTAACCTGCAGTAGCTGACCCTGCTTAAGCAGGGGTTTGGACATGATCATCTCCAGAGGTCCCGGCCAACCTCAACCATTCTGTCACTTTGTGGTGCTGTGAATTTTCTTGCAAAAAAAAAAGAAGCTTCAAATCTTTACTGAGTTGGTACTATAATGACAACATCTTTTAATGTCCAAATTGTAGTAAATCCAGACAGCCCTGACACAGGAAATAGGTGCTAATTTTAACATAAACCTGGCTTACCCTTATGTAAATAACACTGGATTCACATGAATTGTATGTTCATTAGTATTCTACCCCTTTCACTCTCATTTGCCTATAATTTTAATTTGTGCAGCTCTCTTCAGTTACAACTTTAATTGTATTTCCCAGTTTGTGTTCTCCCCTCAACAACAACAAAAAAACACAAACTCAAAGCCAAATAAACACACTGTGTATTTTCTGGTTTTTTTGATAAAGAATTAAGAAAATCTGAAAGACATTCTCTCTTTTTTTTACTGTCATGCTACTGATTACTAATCTATATTTATGCATACACACATGCACATGCTCAGACACAAGATCATTTAAGTGAAATCATTCAGGTGTCTCAACATTTTAACATTGTATAGAATCCTTAATGCCTTCTTCTGTTCTTTTCAATTTAGCTGTCAGCTTTCAGAAATCATATTAGCAGCCACTAACACCAAACATTACTGATGATAATCAGGTTTTGATGAGAGTAAGAAATCTAAATCCTCAGTCCTACATCACTGATCTTCAGTGTTCTGCAAACACAGAGCAAGTTCAAAACTTCTTTGCTGAAAGTGTGGAAATCTCCAAGTAGAGTGAAGCCACCAACCAGAATGTCTCCCAAGCCACCTCCTGGTAGGCAATGCCACAGAAGAATACACCCTGCAGCAATATTCATGGGGACTGTTTGGCTGCTTCAGTTTATACTCAAACTGTCCCGGCAGTCAAGTGACCTGGGGAACAAAGAGATGTTTCAAAGCAACTTTATAGGTCACTCATATTGATATTCAAAAACCTTGGCTCATGTCTTTTGCATCGATTCCTTATCTGTTTGCACCTAAAATTTGTTCTAAAACTCATAGAATCATAGAATCCTTTAGGTGGGAAGGGACCTCCAAGATCATCAAGTCCAACCATTGAGCCATTAGGGCTCTGAAGTCCTCTGCTAAAACAGATCAGAATCTGTCAGGGTTGGAAGGGACCACAAGGATCCCCCAGTTCCACCCCCTCTGCCATGAGCAGGGACACCTCCCACTAGATCAGGCTGCCCAGAGCCTCCTCCAGCCTGGCCTTAACGACCCCCAGGGATGGGGCCTCAACCGCCTCCCTGGGCAACCCATTCCAGGGGCTCACCACTCTCCTGGGGAAGAACTTCTTCCTCATGTCCAGCCTGAATCTGCCCACTTCCAGCTTTGCCCCATTCCCTCTAGTCCTGTTGTTACTCGATAGCCTAAAAAGTCCCTCCCCAGCTTTCTTGTAGGCCCCCCTAAGATACTGGAAGGCCACAATAAGGTCACTCAGAGCCTTCTCTTCTCCAGGCTGAACAGCCCCAACTCTCTCAGTCTGTCCTCGTAGGAGAGCTGCTCCAGCCCTCGGATCATTCTCAGGAGGATAAAATAACAAAACCCTGCCCCTGGTGCTGTCAGGCACCTGAATGACACATCATTTCACTCTGCCTGTTCCTAACTGTGTCTCCTGCAGATGAAAACTGCTGTATCAATGCTGAAAACTGGTGTTCCACCTTCAATCACAGAGGCCACGGTTGGTCAGTCTTGCAGGACAGTGCTCAGTCACAGGGACCAAGCACTGAGAATACAAACCTGGAGTGTATTTGGGTAGAATTAACTAGGTTTCAACCCAATCTTTCTTACTGTTGCTGTAGCCTGAAAAACAATGCAAATGCATTGCTGCTGAAGAAAGGAGGGAAAAAGAAACAAGTCCAGACAACAGAACAGCCAGCTCACATTAGTATTCTGCCACAGTGAAAGAAACCAGATCGTTCAGGCAAAATAGGCACAAATGAAAGTCTCATCAGGAAAATAGCTGCCTGAATAGGAATGGCTCTAATCTCAGTGGTGCCAGAAATTCCCTTTGAGAAAATGAAGTTCGGAACACTTTAAATTTTTAACTGGTTTTCAGTTTCCATGGAACAGCACCATGCCTCAGGCTGCTCTAATAACATTCCTGGCTTGCCCTGCTGTAACAATCTGTAAAAACTCATCCAGTCAGATGATTTGGGTTTTAATATATCAAGTTGCTTTGGAGTACACTCATGGTTGGAAGTGCATAATAACATGTTTTATTATTGTTGTACCAAAAAAAAAAAAAAAAAAGAAGCTAGAAGTGGTTTGCTTTTGCCCATTGGGGAGCTCTGGTTTGTTATTGCATTCTATGCAATGATAATTAATGACTCCACAAGCAGCACTAAAAAAATGTTCCCTGGCTAAAATTTCCAAAGGTAACTAATGATCTGGGCTTTCTTGGCTTTTATGTGTTCAGTGTGAAATACCTTAAGGAGGGACCTGGTTTTCAAAAAATGCTAAGCACTGACTTTCTGCAAATTACCTGCCTTTCTCTTGAAACCTTCAGACCCTGTCATTTTAAGGTAGATGCTGCTTACTGGTGACAAAAAAAAAAGCATGTCAGTGCTTACCAATTAGTAATAGAGCACCAGAGTAGATCACAAATAAATCCATTTCAAAGGAAAATATTTTAAAATGACACTTTCCTTGCACTTTGCAAGAAAAGACTTCTAGACTCTTAGGATGATTGGAGCTACTTAATGAAGAAGCATGTAAGCAAAAGAGGATAGGCTAGGGACCGGTTCTAGCAGTTGTTTTGTGTTACTCAGTAAAAGAAAGATCAAGACCACATCCTGCAGTCTTGGGTGGTGCTTGGACATGTCAGATTACTTTTGAATGTCCCTTTATGCATTGTGCCTGCCTGAAGCTGTCCTGGAGCCTGCCTGTCCTTTGCCCAGCAGGAGGAATCACTACTAACACCTCTGCAAAGTGGGGAAGCTGAGAGCTGGTGTTTCAGCCTGGTGTCACTGCTCGTTGAAGGTACACAGCAATGGAAAAAGGAGCATCATAAGTGTTCTTATTTCTTCCATCCAAATGACTCAACTTCAGAAAAATCTAGAAAGGCTTCTAGGTCTTCCCACCAGCTCAGCTGCACTGGACTAGGCAGAAGGCACAGCACTGAAGGAGAAAGCAAGTAATTGCTTCTGAGCTCTTCCTCCACCACAGTGATTACACCAGGGTATCCTTATTTCATGCTCCTCTACTTCTAGTCATGTTCAGTTAGCCCTGATTAAAAACCTTTGGACCTAATTCTCCCCAGCTTGTTTCCTGTGGTTTAAGCAGCCTTGACTTTTCTTCAGAGCGCAGTCCCTGGCCAGGGCAGGTGTACTGGATGTTCAGATCAGCATTTCAAAAATATGTTTCTCTTCTGATACCTGATGTCACATTTTAAAGTGCAAATTTGCCTTCTATTCATTTGAGTAGGATGCAACTTCTGGTCCTGTAGAATTAACAGTGAGTATGCTCACAAACAACCAGATCCCCATGCTGGGGCTGATTTTACATGCAAGCAAAATTGTCAGAGGCCAGTGAAGGCAAAGCAGGGTAGTGCTTGGTAGCTCAAGGTGCCCAGCTGCATGGAACTAGCTGGCTTGCTGATGGGAGTTCCTCAGTTCTTAATCCTAAATCTATCCCATGTTTGGATTATTTTTGTTGGATTAGACACCAGGCAAAGCTCCACACTTGTGTGAGCTTGCTCTGCCTTCCCCAGGATTGACCACTTTTGCTTGGCAGAACTCTCTGTCTCTACTGCAAGTCCCTCTTCCCAAATCTTGTGATTTATATCTCGTACATGCTCATCATTCTTTCACTTACACATGTCCTTTGCTGTCAGGATTTATCCATAAACACCAAGATTTCCTTGGCAGGATAATGAAAGTGTTTATTGTCTTACTCCAGCTCTCTTTGCTTACTATTATCTTCTGTTTTCTATCACTAGTTCTTCTCCTCTGCTTGGCTGAAGGAGAGAGAAGTGTTCATCTAGAAATATTCTGAAGGGAAAAAGCCTGGAAGTAAGGAGGCAGAATCAAACAATCATACTTCTGATGACTGCTCTGACTTTCAAGGGCAATCCTCACTGTGGCCTAGAAGAAGGATTCTGGCACAGGAAAAGTCCTACTACTGTAGCTGCAACACAGTTCTCAGAGACACAGAGTTCTGGGCACAGGGCAGGCATGCTGGGTCTCCAGAGAAGGCTGCTTGCTATGCCAGCCAGAACTGAAAGGACACTATTTTGCCTTGCTGAACTACAATGAGATTTCACAACTCCTGATGTACTCACTGAGGTTTGGTACGTGACTGATGAAGCTGCTAGGATTGAGGGCAGAACTTGTCCCTTGATTAAAAACTTCATCAAACTTCATGAAGTTCTGTTTGGAATGAAAAAGCTTTATTTAAGATCTATGCCTGCATTTGCTTTCTCAGAATTGCTTGAGGCTGCAGAGAGGATAAACCTTGGAGAAGGGAGTGGGAGAAGCTGCTTAAAGCCAGAGCCATGGAGCTTGCCAAGCTCAGGGAAATTTTCATGTAGAAGCAGCATCAGTCAGAGGCACACTGAGAAGCAATGATCCAGCAGACCTGGGCTAGGGAAATGCAGTTAGTGTGGCAGCTCAGGACTGGTGAAGGAAGAGAAAGGGGCAGTGTAACCCAGGAGGGGCAGGCTGGGGTCACTGTGCACGGCATGCCCCGCAGTGCTGCGCTGCATCGTTGGCAGCACACGCAGGAGCTGGCACCATGCCTGGGAAAGAAACCCCAAAAGATGAGAGCAGGCCAATGTGGGAGGTAGCAGCCTGCTCAGTTTCCAGCCTCTGATCACCTTCTCCCAAGCCCTGTTTCCTCACAGTGTCCCTTTGTCCTTCCACAATGAATGGACCATTGCCCTCCACCTGGAAAATGAATTGCCTTACCTAAAAAGGGATTGCCCAGATGTTTCCCCAGAGAACTGCTTTGCCTTCAACGGTGTGTGCACATCCTGAGAAAGGAGGTGAGCTGATTTCCTTGACTCATGGCAGCCTCATAGACTGCAGTATCCACAGTGGCCCATGGATTTCTCATATAGAATCATAGAATCATAGAATCCTTTAGGTGGGAAGGGACCTCCAAGATCATCAAGTCCAACCATTGAGCCATTAGGGCTCTAAAGTCCTCTGCTAAAGCAGATCAGAATCTGTCAGGGTTGGAAGGGACCACAAGGATCCCCCAGTTCCAACCCCTCTGCCATGAGCAGGGACACCTCCCACTAGACCAGGCTGCCCAGAGCCTCCTCCAGCCTGGCCTTAAAGACCCCCAGGGATGGGGCCTCAACCCCCTCCCTGGGCAACCCATTCCAGGGTCTCACCACTCTCAAGGGGAAGAACTTCTTCCTCACATCCAGCCTGAATCTGCCCACTTCCAGCTTTGCCCCATTCCCTCTAGTTCTGTTGTTACTTGCCTAACTGGTACAGCTCTTTAAGATGCCCATCCCAACACATTAGTACAGAAATACCACAGCAAGTGGAATGATGCTTTGAGGTCTCAGTGTCAGTCCCTTGCACCAATTCTTCCTCCCAAAATCTAAGCAGACCTCACAGCTGTGCAGGTCAGGCTGGTGAAGCGTGGGGATGATAACCACCAGTTGAGCAGTCTCCATCCTGCTGTGCTCTATCTCCAAACTAGCTCTCCTGGCATTAGGGAATTTTCTTCTTGTTTATAGTAAGTAGCAGCCTATTTTCTTTCTTTTCTTCCATCCCATCATCAGATCCCCAAAATGAAACATATGATAGTAAGAACAAAGTATTTAGTTATTTCCCTCTCTTCAGTTAGTAGTTTTTTTTGCCCAAGGAGCAGATCAGAATGGAAGGTGTTTTCATTAGATGAAGAAGACTGTTGCTGAACCCTAATCCTGACAAAAACTATAACATCAAGAGGATTTGCTGTATGAATAAGAATAGATAGAGCAAAACTGTGCTTTTATGTTCCTAAAACTTTATATTTCTGAGAAGTCTTTAAGTACCCAGCATAAAAATTTTTACGACATACTAGAAATTAAAATGAATGCTAGTTTACTACAGAAGTAATTAAAAAGGGAAACAGCCTACAAGTTGAAGTTAAAACTGACTGATGGAGCTTTTATACAAGTGCAGTCAGTACTGGGTAACTGCAGAGAAGATTGTTGTGGTTTAACCCCAGCAGGCAGCTCAGCCCCACAGAGCCACTCACTCCCCCTGGGTGGGATCGAGAGGAGAATCGGAAGGGTAGAAGTGAGAAAACTTGTGGGTTGAGATAAAGACAGTTTAATAGGCCAAGCAAAGGCTGCATGTGCAGGCAAAGCAGAGCAAGGAATTCTCACACCACTTCCCATGGGCAGGCAGGTGCTCAGCCATCTCCAGGAAATCCAGGCCAGGCTCCATCACACGTAACAGCGGCTGGGGAAGAGAGACGCCATCGCTCCACACGTCCCCTCTTCCTCCTTCCTCCCCCAGCTTGATGTGCAGAGCATGACTCTTGTGGTCTGGAATATCCCTTCAGGCAGTTGGGGTCAGCTGTCCTGGCTGTGTCCGCTCCCAGCTTCTTGTGCACCCCCAGCCTACTCACTGGTGGGGCAGTGAGAGGCAGAAGAGGCCTCAACTCACTGCTCAGCAGTGACATAAACATCCCTGTGTTACCAGCACTGTTTCCAGCACAAATCCAGAACACAGCTCCATAACAACTACTAGGAAGAAAATTAACTCTACCCCAGCCAAAACCAGCACAAAGGTAAGTGATGCTTTTGAGGCAAAAGCTGTCAGGTCATGTGGTGATATTAAATGTTACAGAATCAGAGAATGGTAGAAGTTGTAAGGGACTGCTGGAGGTCATCTCTGGTAACCCCCCTGAATCTTGAAGGATCAGCTAGAGTTGGCTGCACAGGACTGTCTAGATGTCTTTTGAGTATCTCCAATGATGTAGACTCCACAATCGACCTGGGCAACCTGTTCCAGTGCTTTCACAGTGTTCACTGGGAAAAAGTATTTCCTGATGTTCAGGCAGCATGTCCTGCATTTCAGTTTGTGCCCTGTGCCTCTTGTCCTGTCACTGGGCACCACTGTAAAGAGCCTGTCTCTGTCCTCTTTACATCCTCCTGTCAGATACTTGCATACATTGATGGGATCCCCTGAGCCTTCTCTTCTCCAGGCTAAACACTCCCAGTTCTTCCAGCCTCTCTTCATTAGAGAGATACTCCAATTCCCTGATCATCTTAGTGGCTCTCTGATGGACTCTCACCACTAAGCCCACTTCTCCCTTGTACTGGGGAGCCCAGAACTGGACACCAGACTCCAGCTGCAGCCTCACCAATGCTGAGTAGAGAGGAAAAATCACCTCCCTGGACCTGCTGGCAAGACTTCTCCTAGAGCAGCCCAGGATACTGTTACCCTTCTCTGTGGCAGGAGCACATTGCTGGCTCACGTTCAACTTGGTGTCCACCAGGACCCTCAGGTCCTGCTCTGTGGAGCTGCTTTGTAGGCAGTCAGCCCCCAGCACGTACAGGCACCTGGAGCTGTTGGTCACCAGGTGCAGGACTTTGCATTTCCCCTGTTGAGCTGTTAGACTGAGGAGATCCTGGCTGTGCTGGCTCTGTGTTTATTTTGCCTGTTGTTACTACTCGTTAGCTCATTCTTTCTTGCACTGTTTTATGTAGGACTGCCAAGTGGCAATTCAGCTGAATCTGTGCTGGGTGCACATGAATCCTTCATGAGTGCTACCCTGTTCTAGAAATGTAAATTCACACATTGGCCTCATCAGTACCAGTTTGGATGCAACTGACATAAATTATGTATGTTTCATTATAATTTCCATCCTCTTCTGAGGTGCAGAATTGCTTGTACACTCTATTAGTTCATCTTTGGTTTTTTTGCTGGTAACCTAGATGCTACACTGTGTTTTGTATGTAGAAGTATTCTGAAGCTGCCTCTTCTCCAGGCTGAATGAGTGCTGTTACCTCTGCCCCTCCTCACAGGACAAGTGCTGCAGCTTCCCCTGGACAACCAGGTGGCCTCCACTGAACTTGCTACAGTTTGTTGAGGTTTTCCTTGCATACAGGGACCCAAAACTGGACACACTATTCTACATATGGATGAGTAGAAACAGATATCATTCGCTAGCCTACTGGGTATACCTTTGGTGGTACAACCCAGGAGGCTCTTGGCCTCCTTTGCTGCCAGGACACACCGACGGCTTGTGGACAACTTGCTGTCCACCAGGTCCTACAACCCCATGTCCTGCAAAGCTGCTCCCCAGCCCACAAATCCCCAGCCTGTACAGTTGGACAGGGCTCTTCCTTCCCAGGTGCTGGACTTGTTGAATTTCCTACATTTCCTGTCAGGCCATTCCCCCAGACAGTCTAGACCTCTTTGAATGGTAGCTCTGTCCTCTAGCATTTCCACTGCCCCACTCTGTCATCACTTGCAAACTTGATGAGCATGCACTCTATCTCCTTGTCAAAAGTCACTAAGATGTCAAAGAGAACTGGCCCTTCTGGTACTCTGCTTGCTACTGGCTTGCAGGAGAGTACAACCCATTGACCCCCTTAACCCTTGAGCCTGGCAACCTAACCATTTTTTCCCCATTCAACTGTCCACCCTCCGTGCTGTGATGTCCCAGTTTGTCTGCTACACACAAAGGTGAGATACACTAAGTTGTGTTTGTCTGTTGGTGCAGCAATGAGTGATTCCTTTGTCTGATGTGACCAACTGTTCTTGGCACTTTAGCCAAGCAATGCATTTGCTCCCTGTTACAGGGAAGGAGGGGAAAATGTTTTGAATGGGGTATTACTGCCTTCCAACAATACTCACGTGTCTTCAAGAGTCTCAACTTGTTAGCATTTAGTAGTCCCTTCTTCTTACAAGTCACCATCTGACTTCTTCAAATATAATACTGAGGCAGCTGGAGGCACTACCTAAATGAGCAGCTGCCACAGCAAGTATGTCAGCCAGGCAGCCATCTCTTTAAAAAAGAAAAAAATATGCACTCAGATCACATCTGGGAGCTGCTCTGAACACTTCTTAAAAGCTTGCAAGGGCCAGTGGTGGGTGACACGGAGCCAAGCCAGGGCCTGCACTGCTGCCAAGTCCAGGCAGCCAGGCTCCCCCAGCCCACTCACAGGGGGTCAGACAAGTACCATCCTGGGCCCGTGCTCAGTGGGTTTTATAGGATCATAGAATGGTTTGGGTTGGAAGGGACCTTAAAGATCATGTAGTTCCAAACCCCTGCCATGGGCAGGGCCACCTTCCGCTAAGCCAGGTTGCTCAGAGCCACATCCAGCCTCCTCTTCTGTCCTGGGTTCAGCTAGCATAAGGTTAATTTTCACCAGACGGTGT
>NW_008584895.1:28787-29163 GCF_000691845.1 Merops nubicus
GAGGCAACAGCCAGAAAAAAAAACCAACCCAGCCAATGGGCTATTGGATTCTGTACTGACATCATGCCCCCTATATAAAGGGAGGGCTGGCCCGAAACAAGGGTGTGGCCTCGGTGTGTGGCTGGAGCAGGGATGCTGTGTCTTGGGTACCGGTTTATATCACTCACTTTAGAGATTATTTTATTGATATTATCGTTGTTACTGTCGTTCCTTCTCTCTTAGTGTCGTTCTATTAAACTGTCCTTATCTCAGCCCACGGGGCTTTGCCTTTTTCTTCCTATTCTCCTTCCTATTCAGGGGAAAGGGGTGAGTGAGTGGCCATATGGTGCTCAGCTCCTTGCTGGGTCTAAACCACAACATAGGGTAGAAGGCGTGG
>NW_008584896.1:0-30332 GCF_000691845.1 Merops nubicus
CCAGACCTAGCGCCTGGCAGTTGCAGGGTTTGGTAGGGTGATGGCACTGTATAGACTCGCTTCGCATCCGACCCTCGCTCTCCCGTGCTTTGTCCCCTCTGCACGCGTTGTTCTTGCCCTCTAAATACGCGTGCAATGTCTGTGTCACATAATTCACCTTTAGCAGGTACTTTTATATTCATAACCATAATTCATAAGTCAGAGAAGCAGTGGAGGCTGTATGAGCATCTCACCAGAACAGCGTTGTGGGATGACTGCTAAATGCCTGTAATATCTCCTCTTTTTTTTTTTTCTTTCCCTGCATGCGTGGCATGGAGTTGCAACTGCGCATCCTTTGAGTGGTAACTCTTGTGGACTTACGAAATAAACACAGTTAAGGGCTGATGCCTTGTATCCAGCCTGATTCATGGTGATGCTGTCCTCTTCTCTGCAAAGTGGGACACATCCTGATGGCACTTGCTGTGCTTATCTGGGAGCACTGCTGTGGTGCCTGGGCTGGGGGAGAGCGTTGGTCTGGAAGAAGGAATAAAGGGATGGTGCTCAGAGCACAAAGCTTGGTTTTCCTTTTTTCTTTTTTTTTTCCTTCTTCTTACGTGTGCTCCAAAAATGTGCTTTTGCCCCTGTTTTCTCTCATCTGGAGAGAAGTGCAAGTTAGCTAGTAAAGCCTGTAAGCTCTGTGTGTGGTCTTACATCATGCAAGACTGGAAATGAAAGCTGGTTGTCTTAACCTCCTTACCAAATATCACTGAACATGACAAAAGGTGGTTTGTGTGGGTCTTTCTTCTGTTTGTGGTCTTTCTAACCTCTGCCTGGCTCTCTGGCTCTTTATAACTGAGAATTATGATTTCAGTGTGCCTGAGCGCTCAATTTCAAAAGAGAAATATCTGTCTGTTTAATGAATGCATTTAATGTTTGATTCAAGCAGCATCTAAATGCTTTGCCTGGCACTCAATGTTCATATGTGCCATCTGATACGGTGGGGGTGGGATGAGTGTAAGGGAAAAAGCCATGGGCCTGGAAAGCAGGATGTGCTGGAAGAAAGCATAAGGCATCTTGCTAAAATGGCCTGATAGAGCGTTGCTGCACAGCTGGCCATCAAGAGCTCACATCATAAACAGGCGATGAAAGAAGGCACAACTGCCGTCCATGTTTTACCACAAATAGGAAGATGTTTGCTATAAACATGACTAAATGGCAAAAACTCAGAATGACATCCTGAGGGCCATGCAGAAAGAATCACTGATTTCAGTGTCAAAGTCCAGTCTGAATACATAGCTACTTTTCTCTGAAGATAGCCTGGAGCAGGGAACAGCCTTACTCACACATTCCCTTCTCACTAAAATCTTTGAGACCTAGCCCTTCATGTAACCCTCTACTCAGTCCAGGCCCCGTGAGGTGCACATCCAGATCAGAACTTCAGGTTGCGTTGTGTTTGCAGTATTTTTGTATGTTTGCACGTAACACCCTGTCTTGTTCTCATTCGGGGCCTGGGATGGGCTTGGACAACAGGATCCTTGTTCTACTACACTTCAGTTTATTGTCTGTTTGGACGAAGGGGGAGCGTTGCTTGTCCACATAGCCCACAGTGGTGTCTGTCGCTCCTTGCCAGCCTAGTCGTTGCTGTGTGCACATTTATAAACCTATGAAAATGTCACTGGGCACTGTTAATGCTCCTTGAAAGGTGCCTGGGCACTCAGTTCAGTCTGAAACTGAAGTACTGTGTGCCGGAGCGCTGCTGGGAAATCAAATTCCTTGTCCTAAAGGTCAATGGTCTTCAGTGTGTGTTGGTTTACTAAGTGGCATGAACAGATGGGAAGGAGATAGGGCAGCATCAAAATGTTGGCTAGTATTTAACGGTTGCACTGAAGTCAAGTTCCTCTTGGAAATACTGTTCATCTGTATGCTGGGTGGAGGCTCTTGGTCATAGCCGAGACCTTGTGTTTCCTACTTGTTTCAGAGCTAGCTCTGTAGGATTTCATTTTCACTTGTTTTTTATGTGGAGGCAAGAACAGAGAGCCAAGGCCCTTTCCTTGGCTTCTGCTCTGCTGGGTTCAGGCACAGACCTGCTGTGCAGCTTTTGTGCAGGCTTTCACTAAACCTGCACTGTGATCCTGGGGACTGACACTGTGGGTTCCTGTGTTCCCAACTTGCAGGGGTCTTCTTGCAGGGGTCTTGGAGCCAGCGTTGGTAAAGAAATAGGAGGAAACGTGGCCCCATGGTGTGATAAATTTGGCTGACCCTTTGTTTCAGAGCTTCGTCGGTCTGGTGTGTTCCTGGCCTCTCATCTCAGTGATGCATTGCATTTACCTTTGTGTCTGACAAGCATTTGGCCCTTTTCTCCACGGTGAAACCGCCTCACTCCCTGACTCTTGGCCTTTCTCACCCCTATGCTAGGTAGTTTCAATTAAGCTATCTAGAGTTTCCTCATAAATTTTTTTCAGAAGCTGTAGATAGTAGGGAATATGATAAGCTGGTTAAATAATTGCCTGCCAGATGCCTTATGAGAACTTTTATTGTGTTTGCTTTTGGCCTATAAAGCTCTAATAATTTGGAGTCCGGCCAAAACATCCTTTCTTCTCCAGCAGTAATGTGGCAGCTCTGATTTTCCGAGGCAGGAAGTTCTCGAGGGAGTCAGCATGAATTTCCCTTTTTGTTTTTCTGGAGCTCAGACTCAAGGTTGAAACTTAGCTTTCTGGCTTGGGAGCTCCATGTGGGCATTCCCACAGCCCTGCTTGTGAGCTGTCACGTAGCAGGAGAGGAGCATGCTTATGGCTGGCTGAGCCCTGGAGAGAGGGAAACCTTTCAGGAAACATCCTTGACGAGCTCTCCTCTCACGCAGGTGCCACTTCACATCCTCCCGAGCAGCCCCTGGAGCAACACATAAATAAATCACAGCTCCCCGGGCTCTGCAGAGAAACCAGGTGAATCCAGATAGAGATGACCTGTCAGGTGGGATGGGAAGAGAAGCAGTTTCTAATTAGTATGGGAGAGTTCCATAAAGTGACAGTATAGGTTATTGTCATCTGAATTCTGGTATCTGTGTAACATTCCAGTTTTTGCCATTTTAGCCTGTCCAAATCCCCTTCAATAGCACTAGGTCCCCGCTCTGCTCAGCTTGGTGAGTTAATTGGGCTGCTTTGTGCATTTCTGTCCCTGCAGCACTGCACGCGTGCTGCTCGGTGGCTGGCCCAGCCTGTTTATCTGTGTGCCTCAGCGGCCCTGACCAGATGTCACCAGCTTATTGAAATGCTGGCATGCATCCAGGTGTACCTCATTGCAATTCCAGCTTGTGAGAGTTTACACATCTGGAACATGGGATGTGGCCTCTGACATACTCAGTGGTGTCTGCAGAGGATTGTTGATGAGATTTGATGTGCTCTCATCCTTTGCAAATGCCACCATGATACAAAATAGATGCAGAAATGCAGCTTTCCCGATGCACCTCCAGAGCAACGGCACAGTGTGGAACTGGAGCCAGTCTTTCTCCACTGGTGCCCAGCGATAGGACAAGGGGCAATGGGCACAAACCAGAACACAAGAACTTCCACCTAAACTTAAGGGAAAAAGTTCTTTGCTGTGAGGGTGATGGAGCACAGGAACAGGTTGCCCAGAGAGGTTGTTGTGTCTTCTCTGGAGATAAAACCTGCCTGGATGTGTTCCTGTGCAACCTGATCTAGGTTAACCTGCTCCAACAGGGAGGTTGGACTAGATGATCTTCAGAGGTCACTTCCGACCCTCACCATTCTGTAATAACAGAAGTGTAATGAACAAAACCAAGAGCTGTGACTTCCAAGTACCTTTGCTCTCTGTATTTGCCAGGATGTGACTAGAAAACCTCACCCAGCATTACTGATGGGAGCTGGCTCTAGGTCCTAATCCAGGTCTTGGTATCTTCTTGGTCCAGAGGAATAAAAACAAAAAAAAAACAAAACCACACTAGCAGTGAAGTGAACATGTGAGTGCTCAGCACACTACTGAGTTTACGATGCTTTGCTCAATTGCTGACTCTTGATGATGGGGTGGGATTCCCAAATGCATTCTGGGCAGCAGTTGATGCTACTGATTTTGGATGGTTATCGTTTTGTGGGAGGCCTGGAGGAAAACATCCTTACTTCCTTGCTGGCTTGCTCTAAGTTCCAAGATTAGTTGCTACAATAGCTATTTGATTTTGCTGTGCCATTTTTGTGTGGTTGCTCCATTTTTTCATGTTGGAAGTAAACCCGTTTGTTGTGGGGCTCCTCTTAATAGATGGTAATTCTACTCTGACTTGGACACTGCCTTGGAGCTTGGACTAAGAAGCATCTGCACGGTGTATCTTTGCCAGTCTCTGAACTGTTTTTTTCCCCTGCCCCTGAAGGATGCACTAAGACTCTTATCTTCAAGTGTAAGGGTGACAGTCAGCTAGTTTCATGCAGCAATTTGAATACAAGGGGCCAAGGAGGTAAAGGTAGGACTGGGCCATGCCTCTTTTAATGACTTCCTGTATCCTCAAAATGGGAAAGTAAAGGAGCTGAAGACATTTTATGTTGAGGAGAGTAAGGGAATGCTGTCATCGGCAGTTGGAAAGCACCCATCAGCACACTTTGGGGATACAGCAGACGTGTGGACCTTGCAGTCCACCCAACTAAGGACCAAAGAGGCAAAAGCGGGAAGGAACTTCCGACTTGGGATATGAATGAAGTCGAAGGCCAGTCAGTTGGTGAGTCTATGGACAGATATTCAGTAAAGAATTGTAGATTACACAGGAAAGATGTTAGAGTCCATGGTGAGAGGACGTGTCCTTGCAGTTTGTTAGACTCATAGTCAAAGGTTGTGGTGGGTAATTCTGCAGTGCATGGGGAGAAAAGACCCCAAATCCCTGTCCTAGACATAGGATGTAGTGTTCAGGACAGGTACCACCTGGCCGCATAGGATACCTCAAGACTATGGTAGATTATTCACAAGGCAAAGGGCTTAAATGAGTAAAATACAGCCAAAAATACGATGCTTTGTTTTGTTGTGGTTGTAACTATGTGACTGGACCAGAGAAAATACATCAGTATGGTTTCTATACCAGGCCCTGGTGACCTCCAAGCAGCGTGCCTGCACGGCCTGTTCTGGGTAGCGGGAAGTGGCTGCAGGGCTTCCTCGGGCTGCCACCATCCCACCCTGCTGCAGGCTCCAGATGTGGCCCCACGGTGCCCGGTGGCTCTGCCAGGCGCCTCCGGCTGCCCAGTGCTGCTGGCCTGTTGTCTCTGCCTTGCCAGCGGCTCCCAGCCAGCGCCTGGAGCTCAGCTCGTGCCTCCTGAGCCCCACGTCCTGGCTGTCCCTGCCCGATAGCTTTCAAACCAGCTCCTTTCTGCTCAGTCCCCCGTCGCCACTCGTGCAGAAGCTGGATTTCTTCTGACTGTCTGCAGTGTGACCTGATTATTTTTCCTGTCCTTCCTTGCCCTCCTTTTTAATAGTGTCTACAGAAAAGCTGGCAGAGTTCTGTTATATCAGTCATGACTGATAGTGCTGCCTCTTCTCTTGGGATTCCTCCTTTTTTCTGTCCCTCCAGCATTCATTTCAGATTTAGCTATCAGCCCTCTGAAGACATGGGGTATTGCCTTTGTTCTGTGTTTGTACAGCATGGAGCACAGTGGAGTCCCCAGCTGTGACCGAGGTTCCCAATGCCACAGTGATAAAAGTGAATAGATCTGTAACGAGAAGAGGCAGCTGCTGCTGTCTAAAAAGATTCACTTCTGGTGCTGGTTTCAGTGAAATCAGGATTGGAGCTAAGGCTCCTCTTTTATTGCTGCTCCCAGTAGGGGTTTATATTAAAGACACAAACTTTAGACGGCATTGGGAGTCGTGAAAATGGGAGCGGCATTGCTGTTCAGTGCTGCCAGGCTGTGCTGCTCTGGTGTTAAGGCAGACGTAGGAGCTTGCAGATCTTTAATGCAAGAGCACTGGGCTTCTGGCAGTAGCTGTGTTTCTGCATTTTGTCACAGAGTGGGGTAGGAGGCCGAAGCAGGGCACGGCTTGGGGTCATCCAGAGCTGTGGGGGTGGCGCTGGGAGGGAGCTCGCCGAGGAGCACCGCGGTGAGCACGGTTCCTCTCCTTCCCCCTCCTAGCACTGGAAGACATCTGGATACTCTGATGTTGTGTTGGTGGCTGATTGAAGTCCTGCTTTGTTGACTTTAAAATACACCACTGGCCATTATTAAAGATATCACAAAAGAATTCACTGAGGTCAAACTTGAGAAATTTAATGCTGAAATGCAAATTTCTTGATGTTTCGCATCTATCAAGCTGCCTTGCCACTGCAGTTTTCTTTGACACTGGTAATATGTTGCATTTTTAGTGTCTTCTAAAGCACACTTCCCCCCCCACCCCCCAACCCTTTTATCTTCCCAGATAGGTTCGTCTCCAGGTTCTCATCACAGATGTGTAGCTGATGTTGCCAAGGTCCACTTTGAATTCTTTATTGAGACAGAATTTTAATTCATAGATCATAGTAGTGACTTGGATATCCAATTTTCCCAATCTCCAAAAGATGGCCAGGTGCTATGTTAGTTCTGCCTTGTCCAGCACAGGCTGCCATCACGTAACGGCTTTCTTCCCAGCTCTTTGCTGTTTCAATTGTATATTATTATCTGATTCCCATAGAGCCAAAAGGCTGAATTACTCCATGTTAGCCGTTTAAATGTGAAGAAAGCAAAACAAAAATCAAAAAAGCAGCATTATCTAGTATGGGTTACTTAGTATGTATTAAATCTAGAGACAGTAGACAAGGATGAGCATGCAGTGTGCTAGAAGGACTCTGCCTCTAAAGACCTTTGCAGTATAACCCCAGGCAAAAGTCGCTGCATGTTTTTCTTGACATTTTTCAGAGTCAAATCAGTCATCGTGTGAAGAGTTGCTGTGCCAAACTGAGGCCTGAATGTGATCTTTGTTACTCTGTCTTACAAGAATGTCAGTCTGAAGTAGTCCTCAAAGCAACCTTAACTCTGAAGTCACTTTTAATGTCTCTGCAGTGCATTCCCCTTTGACTTTTTAAATCTTTTTTTATTTAATCTGGGAAATAATTTGTCTTCTAGTCCTTTTGTACTTAAAATGATTCAACATAATTCCACTCTGTTTCTTTCATCTCTTTGCAAAATCTGGGATGGCTCCTGTTTGGCTCTGGAAGTGCTGTCTTCAGACATCCTCATTAATTGATTCCTTACTCTGGCACAGCAGAGGAAAGGATGCTACTTCCTTCTCCCCAGGGAAATATGAGCCTGTGCGCATCTGTCCCGTCTCCCTTTGTGTTTAGCCAGGCAAAGAACTGCTTGTGTTTTGTGTTCTTTAGCACTGCCTGCTTATCGCCCTGCTCTCAGTATTTGGTAGCAGCCTGGCTCTTCCTTGTAGTCTAAAGATTTTTTTTGTTTCTCATAAAGGGAGATTTTCTTCCATTATCTGCCTTATTTTCAAAAATTCCTTAATCCTTTCACTCCTGTACAGTAAAACTTGCCTACTGTGTTGTGTCTGAAGTGTTAGCTCCCTAGTGATGACATACCAAGTGTCCAAACTGGCACCGGAGATGGATTTTCCCCACTGAGTTAGGTACATCAGGCTCCTCTGAAATCTGCAGCTTCCAGTTTTTCCTCTTTCCCAGCTTGACAAACACAGCTAATATCTTGTCCCAGTGGTGTCCTTCTTTTCTTTCTTGGCTTACTTGTGTTCTCCTTAGTCTTTATTTCGTGTTGCTTGAGTCTGTTTCTGCCTTCACATGGGTGGAGGTAGAACAATATAAAATCTGTAAAAGCCACTAAAACGGTTTGGTCTCACCTATCTGAATACAAGCTTGCTGCCACATGAACTGATTTGCTTGCTTGCACAGCTTTTGCACCACAGGTTCAATCACTAGGTCTTGCCAGTTGAAGTCTCATTTTTGTCCTAGTTTCTAAAGCATTTCCCTGGCCTGGATCTAGTTACCTTAGGGATTAATTGATCCATCATGATTTTGACCTCCTGCACCATCCACTCCCCATGAAATGATGGGGCTGTCATGCCTGAAGCAAGAACGCTGTGTGTGACAGACAGCTTTCTTTGTAATTTGGCTGGGATCACAGGCTTTGCTCCTAAAAGATACTAGAATGGCAAGAATCTCAGCACAATATGCAACCCATTTTTTTTAATCTGCTGTCTTAATCACAGCCCTATTAGTACAAGGTTTTATTATTCATTGGGATCTGATTTTATTCATGGGATCGGAAGGGAAGCTATTTGTTCTTTTATCATCTTTTGACATGTCTTAAAGCAATCTGAGATCACAGCATATAGAAAATATAACTCTGTAATTGCAAGCAAAGCAAAAAAACCCCACCAAAACCCAAACAATAAACTCTCCCGTTTGCTGTTGTTATATAAACTGTGAGCGTAGGTAGGGTACATCCATCTTCCTTTTTTAACGTGAGAACAGCAGATGGGGCACATGGCTTTTTCTGAAGGTTGCAGCGTGTGCAGCAGTGAGGATTGGCAGGGTTATTGTGCGTAAAGCCAGTGGGGGCTTCATCTTTGCTCAGAAATAGGGGCTTGCTTCACATTTCCATTTTGATTAGCAATAATGATACAAAGGCAAATTTTCTCTGCGAGGAAGAGCTGCTAATAAAGTGACCTTTCAAAATTAAGTAGCTCATTGAAGTGCCATGCCACAATAAGAGTACACAAGGCTGGTCCCAGCTGCGGCAGGCAGGGAAACTGGACGGGAATCCAGAGAAATGTGGAACGGGAAGCCTGAAGTGGGTGAACGGTGCGTGGTGGCACAGTAATGGGAGCAAAGAGCAATGGCCAGGTGCCGTGTCCAGCTCTGGAGGGGCCGATCTGTGTGCTTTGTCTTTGCAGAGCTCTAGGAAGTGTGAAAGGCAGGGGCAGAGAGTGTTTCTAGCACAGTTTTTGGGCATGGGGTTGTGCAGTTAAGGGACTCGGCTATTGTCCTGCCAGCGCCGTGACATGGGTTGTGCTTGGATGCTGTTGGGAAAGTGTTTGCACGGCTTTATTCATGGTAAACACAGGACAGATTTGGATTCCTCTTGGATACAGGTGGAAAGCACTTAATACCACGCTGGTCCTAATTCAAACCCCTGGTTTCTATGTAGGAATTATTTGCTGTTAAACTCCAGCTACGCAGCCTTTGGCAAGAGACATGAATCAATTTGTCCAGCTTTTCTTTTCTGTTTTGTCTCTGTGTGAAGGCTGATGCCCAGTGTGTGCCAAGGGGGCCTTTCAGACCCAATAATGCGCCCTTGTGTCTCGTAGCATGCGTGGAATTTGCATAGGCTGTGCTGGGACAGGCAGGTTTCTTTTGTTGCTGGAAACAAGGAGCAAGTTCTTTTCCCTGTCTCTGCTTCCTAATGCCTCTCCAAAAGCTCTCAGCACTCATGTAAGAAATTTACTTTTTCCTATCTATTTTTGCATTAAATGTTGTTAAACTTTGTTCAACTTGTAACACTGGCTGTGCAGAGGAGTCGTGTCAGTCAGTTCTAGTTGGCAAAATTGTTTAATTTTCTTTCTCTGCATTTAGATATCTAATTGTCAGAGAGAGCAAATAATCTGTGATGCTTGATGTAACTGCTGCAAAGTATTTGCATATCTTCTCTGTGGGGAAACAAAACTGCTAGCGAGTGAATAACAGTGCACGGATCATTGCAGGCAGGGTCACTGGGCCTATACACTTGCTATTAACCCTTCTCAGGATCTGTATTGCCACAGAATGAGTTGTCATGGGTTTCAGGCAAAGGGCTTGCTCCACATTACAGGCAGAGCTGGCGCTTGTTTGTGCATTGTTGCCCCGTGCAACAAAATGTGAATGTGATCAGATCGATCTGTGGTTGCTTTCTGGCAGCTGATACAGAGTTGTTGCATTTTGGTCCTGATTTATTGCAGACAACAAACTGCTGAAAAACAGGCTGGGAGGTGCTCAGGAAAAAGTATGGCCCGCATTTGGAGTCAGCATCACGCTTGCTAGGCCACTCTAACCCATGCAGCTGGGAGCCCTTAAGAGCTTTCTAGAATTTTTAGATGACCTAGCAGATTGCTTTGCAGTCTGCCTTGCAGACCTTCCTCTTCTCCATCCTCTTGATGGAGTCTTTGACTTCCGTGGAGAGCGTCTTGTACAGATTCTCACAATGCAAGTGTTGCTGAGAGCCTGGTTTCCTCTGATTTCAGCAAGTATCTTTCTCCTTGTGGAGCCTGAGCCTCAGCTTTTCTCTTATTCCCATCATGCATCCTGGAAACTACACCAAGGTGGTCTTTCAGGTTAAAAATGTACAGCAGTTGCTCAGATAACTGTTGGGTTCCCAGATGCTGTGCAGATGTGGGCTGGAGTTCAGGTGACTTGCCCGGTATGTGCTTTGATGTCCTCCCCTTCTTTAACTACTGTCAATTTACATTAAAACAGTAAGTTGCTGAGATCTCTGCACTAGAAGCTGAAGTGCTTTGTTGCTTGAACCAATGGATGTAAGGTCCAGGGGGCTGCAAACTCTTTTGGTGGCAGGGGTGTTGAGCAGCAAGCACAGATGCCCAGCGTGCTCTGAACACAGCGATGTGGCCTGCACCCCTCAGCAGAGAAGTGGGAAGGGTCAAGGTGCTCCAGTCTTCTGTGAGAAAGCCTACTGTGGAGGGAGAGCCCTTGGTGGCTTCAGGGGTGACGGGCAGAGCATGTGCTTCCCACAGGTGCCACACCACACCTGAGGGACTGACGTGATCCCAGGTGCGTGAGCACAGCAGTGCTGTCACCTGTGCACTGGGCAGCTGCTGTTGGGAAAGGGTGGAAAGGAAAGGGTATGAGAGCCCAGGAATGATTAGTGCATCAGGGAATGTCACACAATGAAAGCAGGGAGTGTGTACAAGCTGGGTGGGTAGGCAGGCAGCCTCCACCCAGAGTCCTGGAAGAACTGGCACACCAACTCACAGTGCCAGGCCATCATTTTATAGCCAGCATCAGGGCAGTAACTTGTGACTGGAGAATAATGACACTAATCCTCACATTTAAGTAAAAGAGAGAAAGGAGAAGCAAGCTATGCAACTGTAGCCTGTGGGCTTGACTTGAGAAGCGTGCAAGAGTTTGAAATGCTTGTGGGAGGATCGTAATGGAAGACATAGAGGAAGATGGAAATTGGGATAAGCTTTAAGTGTGAGCATTATGAGTGCTAATTAACATGAGATATCTCTTTGATAACACTTTGTTTTGATTTTAGAAATGATAAATGTAGCTTACCTAACCTCTGGTAGGGCTAGGTAGCCATTATAGATAAGCCATCTCAGATGCATCCTTTTTCCCAGGCAACCTGAGAAGCAATGATATGGAGAAAGTAGGTGTCAGTAGAGAATAAGGAAGTTGGATAAAGCACGGCCTGAAGAAGAGGCAAGAACTGGATGAGCTGAAAAGAGATGTTCTAGGAGAAAGGATTCTAAGGTTTTCTGAAGGACTGATCTTGCCTGGCTCATGTGAATGCAGTGAGTTCACACTTGCTCCAGGCTCAGACTGCATAGCTGGGCAGTTATCATAACTGGCAGAGAGCAGTAACCAAAGAGTTGTCAGCTTATCACCCGGGAGCGTTTGACCACATCCCTAGCAGAACTGTGACCCAGTGTTATTGCAAATCTATGATCTTAAAAGCAAAGTCTCTAGGGTATGGAAACTATCTATTTATTGACAGAAAGATAAGGATGATGAAATGGCAGTGGGAACTGATAAGTATAAGCTGACCATGAAAAAATTTAGACTGGGATTTAGACTTTCAGGCCACTGGGAGTGAATTTCTCAGGAGGAAGTGAGACAGAACCAAACTTATTTATGACTGAGAGTGACAAGTTAATGTAAAATGTTGGGTATTGTATCTGCCTGAGCTAGTAAGATGTAGGTATGGCGAAAGTTTTAGTTGGGTGTTGCCATGTGTTGCCTACATTACCATCACACTATGGAGTGCTAGTCCTGGGCTGTCTTATACAAACAGGTCAGAGATGCTTTTACTCCAAAGGGAAATGTTACTGTGCTGTGCTGGATGTTCACCAAAGACAGACAGTGCTTTTGGTGTAGACTGGTAGCTCCTGCGTCACCAGATGTCTCCCTCAGGGCAGACCAGCTGGCTGTAAAAAACAAAGCAACAAGGAGTTATTGGTTTTGTTTTTATTTGTTTGTTTTTTCTTTTTCCTCCTTCCCTTTTTCTTCCAGCGATGCCATCTGCAATTTCGTCATTTGCAATGACTCCTCCCTCCGCAGCCAGCCCATCATCTTCAATCCTGACTTCTTTGTGGAGAAGCTGCGTCATGAGAAACCAGAGGTGTTCATGGAGCTAGTTGTCAGCAACATTACCAGGCTCATTGACTTGCCTGGGGCAGAGCTGGCCCAGCTAATGGGAGAGGAGGACCCAAAGCTGCCTGGGGCAAACAGCACAGCCTCTGGATTTTTTCGTTCTTTGATGTCTCTGAAGCGCAAGGGTGAGTATGGCAAGATGTCTGGTGCCCACCTTCATGGTGGTGCTGACTGTCATCATCTGTTACAAAACTTTCAGTGTAGGCCTGTTCTTCTCAGCTTGTGTTGGGTGCTCAATACTGTGGGTTTGTAATCTCTAGGGATGCCACCTCTAGAAAGGAGCAAAACAGAGGCCAGGAGATACATCCTGGAAATGCCCTACCACTTCTGGAGTGCCTCTCTTCTGGGAATTATTGCTGTGGTTTATGTCAGGTTGGCCTCGGTGGGTGCTGCTTGCTGTGCTCAGCACCATCACAGAGAGAGTTTTGGGCCCCGAGTGTTTCTGGTCTGGCTCTGGGGACAGCGCTGAGCTGGAGGGGTGCCCGAGCCAGCTGCAGGTCACTCCGATACACCCCAAGGTGTCCTTGTCTCTGTGCTTGTGTGTGTCTGTGGTGGTGCATGCTCTGTTTTCCTTAGCTCATTAGCTGTGTTTGCGAGTGATGGAATATTGGTGAAGGCTGAGGGCATCAGGTTCCATGAAGAACAATAATGCTGAAGTTTTCCAGGCCACTGGCTTCACTCTGGGCCCACTGTCTCCTTTGCTTGCTGTCCCAGCTCTCTGGAAGGTCTTGTCTGTGCAGCTCAGAAATTTGTAAGCATCTCCAAACCAAATGCTAGTGCCTCTCTGACCCACATCCCAATCCAGTGAGTCAGGGACAAAGCTCTGCCGACTGCTCTGCTCCAGCCCAAATTCAACCCTGGGAGATGACATATTTATCTTTCTCTCTGAAACAAGCATTCAGATGGAATTTTCTTCTGGTAAACTGACTATTCTTATCTTTTCTTTCAAGTTCAGCTGTCTTGGTTATGAAACATTAGCCCCAGGCCTCTTCTCAGAAGCCTGAGATTTGTTTTTGAGCACAGTTGTGTTCAGAACTTCTCTTCACTGGCTGACGTTTGCCACTCTGTTTTGTTGTAACTAAAAAGGTGGTTTAGGGGTGTGTGTGCCTTCTCCCACCTCTGCCCACACTCAAGGGGAGCTTGGTTGCCCTGATAAGTCCAGTTAAGCCTTCTCACTCATCCAGAGAGAAACTGCCTCCATCTAGGCACCTCTCACATCCCTCCTTAGCTCTGGTTTCCTAGCCAGACTGACTGCTGGCAAAGAAGCTGTGGGTAGCTGCCTTCAGATGTTGGCAGCCGGAGGAATTGGTCTTCTCCTTCCCTTGAGCATTTCTGCTACTATGAGTACCTCTGAGAAGGGAGCTATCATTTTGTATGACTTTTTTTTTTTGGTCTTCAACCTTTATATAGTTTCTTTAAGTGTTTCTGATTCTTCCAGACCTTGTCCTTCACTGTGTTTCATAAGGACAAGCTCTGCAGACCCACTGCTCAGGCTGAATTTTCTGGTTCTGACTGCAGCCCTCCACTCTTGGCTCCCCCAGCAGGAACCCTGGCTGGACAGCACTGCAGGGGAAAATCAAGGGCTGCAAATCAAGCCCTTAAGCATCCTTGCATGAGAATTACTCATTATTGCCGTGACTTCCCTTGCTGCTCCATAATAACAGGTCTTCATGCTGCCTCCAGACTGCAGTTAGATTGTGCTCATACCTGTTATTGCTCCTGACTCTGTTGCTGGAGAATAGCAAGACATCTTAAATTCAGATACTCGCCACTTGACAAAACAGAAGCGAGTGAGTAACCAATTTGAAAGTGTTTTCTTAGCATGTATGGAAACTTCCATGTTCTTGTCAAAACCTTCTAGCAGGAGCTTGTGAGCCTTCTCTGGCTCAGTTTTTTAAATTATCTGTACCCTGCTGGAGCACTTATCAGACCTGACATCTCCAGCTTGCTCTCTTCCCCAAGAGCTCCGCCTTTCCCCATTCAGATGTCTCCATGGCCATGTGTCTCACTACAGCTACAGCTAGCAGATGTTTCCAAGTCTGCTGGCTGCACTCCCAGGCTGCAATGGCAGTGTCTCCCTGCATTGACAGGCACTGTCTGTGAACTCCTTGGCCAAACTCTGAGAAAAAGAAGTTCGTGCCTACAGAGAAAATCAATTTCATGTGCTGTGTGTTTCATCTTGGAGCCATCATTTGTTTTTCTTTGTATTATAGACCAGTTAGAACAAACAGGTTTTATTTCTTCAAAGCCAGAGGCCAAGGACCATAGAGCTCAGAACTGATCAAACTGAAAATACTTACAACTTCTTTGAGCATCAGGAAGCTCAATCTCACGCTGCTGCTTCGTACCAGAAGAAATTGTACAATAAGATCTAAGCGTTTGTAACTCAGCATCCATTCTCCAGACGTGTCTTTCAGGCTTCTTTGAAACAAATTCTCATTCAGGTATCAACTTCTGACTTCAGAAGCAAATCGAATTTGTCAGGCTCTGCATGTCTGAAGATGTATTTTCCTCTTCTCTTCCTGGCTGCTATTGATTCTATCTGTTGAATGTCTAATGAGTTTAGTTTTCTTCAAGGACAAAAATCTTTTGCTAGCCATTCTCTCCCTTTGCATTCAAGCCTTTCAGATCTTACGTGTGGATCAAGAGGTCACATTGTTCTCCTTTCTCCTGCAAGACATAAAGCATGCGCTTTATCAGAGGGAGGTCAGAAAGTTCTTGATTTAACAGAAGGCTGGAGTTCCTGGTGGCTTACCGTGTATTTCAGAAGTCCTGGAAGAAAGTGGAACATTCTTCAGGCGGAATAAATTTCGTTGCACAGGAAGGCTGCTAGAGAAGTGCATAGGGTTAAGCAGGTCTTTCCCACATGCTGTGAGCATCAACACCACAGAGCAGTAAAATTTATAGTACAGCAGACCAAAAGCTAGTGAAGTCAAAATGTGCTGGGGGTGGGAGAGAAGGCAAAAGAAAGCTTGTAGGAGAGATAACTTATATCACACCAGCCAATGCACTGCTTCGAGTTCTGGGCTATCACCTGTAACAATAAAGAGGGAAATCTTCATCCACAAAAAGTTGGGATGTTGATGCCCAGCTTGCCCTCAGAAGTGGCCTATGCTCCTGGCAGCCTGGCCGTGGAGAAGGGAGGAATATTCTTGTCTTAAGCCTGCTGGCTCTTTGAAGCCTAAGTGCAAGGGCAGGACAAACCAGCTCTGTACTTGGCTCCAGTTCTCAGTCCCAGTCAGCGTGTCTGACCGTCCAGCATCTCGTCTGCAGCTGCAGTCAAAACCTGCATGCACCTGAGGGAAGCGGCAGTGCTTGGGGTCTGGTTGCTGCCAGTGAAGGCCCTGGGAGTTGCCTTCAAGGGCTGTATCTGTTGGGAAAAGCCACTTACCAGCAAGACTGTATTTATTAGAAAATACTGTCCTGCTAGATAACCAGTGTTTTAACTGGGAAGTCCCTCTCTGGACAAGAACAGTTTTCGGCATTAGTTCTACAAGTGCCTTTCAATTAAGTGGGCTCCTCATTTAATGTTTGCTCCTTTGCAAGGATCTCCTTCCTTTCACCTTGTTTGATTTCATCTTCTTTTGGGACTGTGGCTGGTGTTATTTACTGGAGTTCTGGAGCTGACAACTCATGCCTGATCTGTAACAGCTCCATGAGAAGAAAGCAGACCCCAGGATTGAGAGGAGCTGTAAGTGCTCCATGTGGCGAAGGGCCCAGCTCATTGCTTTGCTATTCTTTTTTCATAGTTTTGTCTTGTTCAGTCTTTTTACTTTACCTGGGCCAGGGCAGCTGACTTGGAAGAGAGATTCACTGGGATCAGGGAATTCCAGGGACCACCCAAACCTGAAAAGGAGGCCAGTGTAAGCCAGTTGGATCATGTCTAGTCTTGCCGTTAGCGCCTGTTTTCCTCTCCCATGTTCTCATAGCTGCCACATCTTTCTGCTCCACTCCCTGTCATGCCACAGTGAGGTCTAATCTAGACATTCCTTTCCAGAAGTGGCATGTGTTGATGTGGCAGGCACTTGGGCACTTCAGGCTGTCATATGTGCCATTCCCACTTTGCTGTTTCTGTAAGGTCCAGGCTTGTGCATGATGCACCCTTTAAAACTGAAGCATCTGGTTTGGTGTTTTCTTTTCAAGAGCTAGATAATGTTTGCTGTAGCTGATTAAAAACTAATTAGGCTAAGGTCAGAAGCAGGATGATGAAGCCCTTTTAAATACAGCATGGTGAGATGAAGTGACTTACTTGGGAGTGCTTACGATATCTCCTGTCGGGGGAGAGGGGATGTGTCCTTGTGACCTTGGTGTTTTGGGGCTCTGGTATTTGCGTGCTGAGATCCTGTTCTTTGGGACCACTCAATTCTGTGGCTGTTGGGTTCTGAGTTGCCTCAACACATTATCTTCTGTCCTACAGAGAAAGGGGTGGTGTTTGGCTCACCGCTGACAGAAGAAGGCATTGCACAGGTTTCCCAGCTAATCGAGTATCTGCACAAAAGTAAGTGACTCTGTCTTGCTGTCTTCCTCTGCCAAGGAGTGTTGTCTGGCACACCTCACGTCTTTGGTGCAGATAGAGTGAGAAGTTCTGAGCTCTCCAGCAGCAGAAGTTGGGGGCTGCACTGTTCCCCAGAATTGCCCAGCAGATATGTTGATCTCTTAGAGTTTTTTCTACTGATGGGAGCCAGCTTGAGGTTGTGTCTCTGAATGCAGTTCTTTGAGGTTTGGTGTCAAGCTCTGGAAAGGGGAGGGAACTGCTTTCGTAAAAAGATGGGAATTGGTCTCTGATTAATCAGTGGCCCTTTTTTTCCCCTCTGCTAAGCAGATCTAAGAGCAGAAGGCTTGTTTCGGGTGCCGGGCAACAGCATCAGGCAACAGATTCTAAAGGATGCTCTGAACAGTGGTACAGATATTGACCTGGACTCTGGGGAGTTTCATTCCAATGATGTGGCAACCCTGCTTAAGATGTTCCTGGGTGAATTACCAGAGCCACTGCTGACACACAAGCACTTCCATGCCCACCTCAAAATTGCAGGTGAGTGAGCAGCGAGAGGTGGTGAGGAGCAGAGGGAACAGAACTAGCCTCCTAGAAAGCTGGTGATGGTACAAGATCTGCACACTAGGCTGTGGAATTGTAATCCTTAAAGGGAGGGTAAGAAGGAATCTTTCTGTCATCTCAGCCTAATGGTAGAAAGACCTGAGCTGAAAATCCTAAGGAATCATAACCAAGTCTGTCTAGCACAATCTTTTCTCTCTAGCAGTAAACAAGATACCTACAGGAGAAGAGCCCACGTTGGTAACCTGGGTCTCCATGTGTTTTACGTTGGGGGAGGCCTCCTGAGCAAGCTGTGGTTTCTATGTAGTAAATAACTGTTACTGAACTACCCTGTGGGAACTTCCTGCACCTTGCCTTCAACTGATCATAACCCTTAGTCACTGTGTTGTCCTGGGGGAGGAGTACCACAGATTAACACACCAGGTGGGGAGCTTGAGAGCTGGGGGGAGAGACCTGGAGGGCCCAAAGCTGTGTTTGGAGATCTGCATATGAAGAGGGAAAGTTAACCAGTTGCAATCGGCTTGCTGCTAGGGGAAGTAATGTTTGTCCTTCACGTTCTGCCCTGTGACTTGGCAGACTTGACGCTGTTTGATGAGAAGGGGAATAAGACCAGCACTCCAGACAAAGAGCGCCAAATTGAAGCCCTCCAGCTGCTGTTTTTGATCCTTCCCGCGCCCAACCGCAGTCTGCTCAAGCTGCTGCTGGACTTGCTCTACCAGACTGCCAAGAAGCAGGACAAGAACAAGATGTCTGCCCACAATCTTGCCCTCATGTTTGCACCCCACATCCTATGGCCCAGAAATGTGAGCGATACCTCAGTATGTGTGGGTGGGATATCGGGAGGTAGGAAGCAGGGGCTTGACAGGCCTATGGGGGAAGAACCAAGATGGGAAGATTAAATATTGATACAGTGAGGGTTGGAGGCCAGAATGGTGAGGTGGATCATCCTGGAAAGACTCAGTCCTACTGTTCAATCCAGACCTGCCATAGGTCTCATTTGCAACTAATGCTTCATCTTTTTCAGTAAAATTGGAAGCACGGCACAGTCCTGCTTGTTTAAGAAAATGACAACTCCAGACAAACCTTGCAGATCTCTTTGCAGGGTGTCTTGCGCTGCTGGTGAACTATTTGACCTCAGAGTTGTCTAGTTTTTCTCCTTTCCGAGCAGCTTTGGGTCTGTGAGCTCTGCTTGTTGCTGTGCTGTGAGCTCTGCTTACCCGTGTCCTCAGAGCAGGTCACCTGCTGAGGCACTGTGTCTGTGTCCCAGAGAAAGCAAAGGCAGCAGAGACCCTTCCTCCTCCACTTCTAACTGCTGCGCCTTTGGCTGTGTCCCTTTGCCAGGTGACAGCAAATGACCTTCAGGAGAATATCACAAAGCTAAACAATGGAGTGACCTTCATGATCAAACACTCTCAGAAGCTCTTCAAGGTAGGTGCGCTTTGGGGTCTTGCTCTCCCTGGCCCTTCAAAAAAAACTTGTCCAGACAGATCCCAAGTGTCAAGTGTGCATTCTGGGCTCTCTCTTCTGAGGTAGGAGGAGGAGGATTTCTGCAAGAAACCGTTCTTTTAGAGAGTGGGGAGGAGGTCCTTGCTGGGCAGGCGGCCCAGGAGGAGGAGGGCAGCCCCAGCCCCGGAGGTGGCTTTGTGCCTGGGCAGGTCAGGACGCGGGTGCAGTGTAACACCCCCCTCTGCTGGACACCGGCACCGCCGCCCGACGGGCAGGCCTGCTGCCTGGGGGCAGGTACCCACCGGGCTTCCCTCGCCTCCTGGCAGAGGAAGGGAACCGAAGGGGCTTGTCCTGGGTGAGTGTTTCCAAGAGTTGAATCTCTAACGGGTCGTTTTGTTGTGAACTTCTCTGCAAGTGTTAGTCAACCCACTGCTCTCAAGGGCACAGCCTGTAGTCTTGGGCTTCTGCCTAGCTCAGAGTGGGGTGCTGTGGTAGGACAGTCAGGAGTTGGGGAGCTTTATGCAGGTTTCTCCAAGGAAGTTTTCCTGTAGCAGGCAGTCTCTTGGCTTCTCAGGACCTTCCTAGTCATTGTAGGCATCTGCTCTTCTCAAAGACTCCTATAGAAAGTTCCTCTTCTGCCCTTTTTGTCAGGCCTCTTTGTCTGTTTGGCCAGCTCAGAGCTGGTGGAATTGCTTGGGAAAAGTTCCTGTGGAACCCTGCTTTTACTCTGTGTTCTGCTTGTGCTGGTTCTTTGCGTCAAAAGGAAACTGTGAACAGGGACTGTGCACTTGGGACATGAAATCCCATGGCTTTGCCCTAAGCAACTGAGCCTTGATGGAGCTTGCTTGTGTGGTGTGGCTCTTGCTGGAACCACTCTTGCCCCAGGACCAAACACACTAAACAAATGTTTGGCCTTTTCTCTGCTCATTGTCACAGGCCCCAGCATACATCCGGGAGTGTGCCAGGCTGCACTACCTGGGGTCCAGAGCCCACACATCAAAGGTAAGGCCAGCAAACGCAGCGCCTGCCCTCCATGAAAGGGCAGGGGCTGTGATGCTATCAAGGGATCCTTGTGAGTGAAAGATGTTGAAAACAAACCAAGTTGTGAAAGAGGATCTGTCAGAGAGCAGGAGTGAGGGAACCATATGGTGTGGCAGTGCATGTGGCTGCATTAGGGAAATTGAGCAGAGTTAAAGCATCTGTTAATCAAAAGTACAGGGAAAGCTACCAGCCCCTGTTTAGCAGCAAACCTGCTCCCTGTGCCCAGCACATGCAGCACCTGCTCCATCGTGGGGTTGTGCCTTCCAAAGAGACAGACGTGCCTGCTGCTGTGGCCAGACTGCTTGGAAGAGGGGCTGGGATAAAGGCTACTTGCACCAGTGGGACAAGATTTGTCTGTGACTTGCAAGCAAATGCTTCCCTGCCTCATATAGCTGCAGAAGAGGGAAGATGCATTGCAAGGAGCTGCACTGACCCTTCTCGAGCCTGGAAGGGCTTCTGCAGCTGGCATCCGGGAGGGGAGGGAAGAAGCAATGGGGTCACCTTTGTTTTGCTGTCACCTCTTCCTGGCACAGGGCCTGCTGGTGCAGTGCTGCTGCAGAGGGGTAGGGAAAACACAGACCTGTGCATTCACTGGGGTTGAGGCAGCTCATGAGACTCTTCCCAGCCTGGCTCCGATGGGTGGCTCGTTTGGATTAAAGCATGGCAAGCAACTGCTGTCTCCGCTTTCCCAGGATGACCTGGATTTGCTGACGTCTCCTGTCTCCAAGGAGCTGCAGCCCCTCAAGTCTCAGAAGCGAAGCCGACTGGACACTTGCCATCAGGAGGAGACCCAGCAGCGCACGGAGGAGGCACTGAAGGAGCTCTTCCGCCATGTCCACAGTATGCCCGACTCTGCAAAGAAGAAGAAGCTTATCCGGCAGGTAGTGTGGGGAGGGAAGTTATCTTGGGGTGTGCTTGTCAGCACAATCCTGGGCATAGGATTAAAGGCAGGGCCTTCTTGTGGTCTGCTCCTAATCATAGGCAGGCTGGGGAGAGTGAGCTCTGGGCTGTGTGAGGGGCAGAGCTGTAAGAAGGCAGGGGAGGAAGCCACCTGTCCTCAGTGTGGCTGACTGTGGAGCTTGCTGCACCAAGCTGTGCTTTGAGCCCTCTGTTTTCCAAGCCAGGGACCTGCCAGCCAGCAGTTCCCCAGTCCTGATCACGGCCTTGTTGAGCTTCCTCCCTCAGAAAGGGAAAACTCTTGTCCCCTCTTCCCTGCACAGCGTGGACAAACTGGTCTCCTCTGAGGCTAGTGAGCATTCCCAGCCAACCAGCTGCTCCAGATGGACTGGTCAGTACCAGTCCTGGCTGCCAGCCTCCAGCTGCTGCCCAGCCCCCTTTCTGTTCCAACACCTGCTGCTTTTGGCTAATCTGGTAGCCAGCAGAAAGCAGCCTCTCACCCAAACTCCTGCAATCCTGGGTGGGAAATGGGGCCTTCCTCTGCTTTCTTCTCCCTGCAGCTCTGAACAGCTCCTCCATTTTTGGAATGCAGAAGAGACAAACTGAGTTCTAGGTAGAGGAGCGCACAGCAGCAAGGGACTAGTGTCACTCTAACAGTAACTATGCTAACTCCATGTTTTCTCCTAGTTTAATAAGCATCCTACAGCTCTCACTCCTGGCTCTGATGTGCCCACATCCCCAGCGCCACGACGCACTCGCTCGCGCTCCTTCAGCGGCCTCATTAAGGTAAAGGCAGCCTCTGACCCGTGCTCTCTGCTGTGAGTGAGTGTCTGATGTTGCTCTCTGCTTCTGCCTTGCCTTGGCTTGAGTAAGCACTCAAAGGGCAGAGACTGTTCAAAGTATCAGCTGCCAAAGAACTCAGGTCCATGGGGGACAGAAAACGCAGCACAGCTGACAATAAGCCCTGTTAATGTAAATTGTAATTGCCTGTAAAATGCACAGCTGTGGCATCTATGCATTTTTCTGAAGGATTGTTTGCTTCCTGAGATGGGATGGGACTCACAGGGAGCTGGTTATGTAGTCTAGCCTGTTAGCACAGGTATTAGCACACCGTAGGCCACCCCACAGCAGCACGTACCTGCTTCTGATGGGCTGGGCTCCTGGCCAGGCCTCAGGTCAGCTCCCAAGCCCTTACAGTCAGGCAGGATCAGCCTAGTGGCATGGTATTTCAGGTGGTTCTGCTTTGCAATCTTTGTCCCAGCTTGGCTTCCTGGCTTCCTTTTTTCTTTCCCAGCATCCAACTACTTACCAGCAATGCATCCTGCTCCTTCCTTTTCTTTTTCACTTTGCACTCTAAGCACTAGCCAACAGCACTCTCTTCTTATGGCAGCGAAAAGTTTTGGGAACCCCAGTTATCCTGGAGAGGAAGAGCAGGGATGTTACACCGGAGCCTGAGCGAGTCAGCAAAGAGAATGTCCACCTGGTAAGAGCTGCTCCCAGCACCACTGAAGCTGCTGGTGGGGGATCGAGGCAGGTGGGTTGAGTGCAACTTGGGCACACAGTATTTCAGCGATCCCTGAGGGCTGCTTGCTGTTCTCTGCTCAAGAGAAGGTTTCTAAGTTTCTTCTGTATGCTCAAATAAGGTCTTAGGAAGCTGCTGTGAGAGCAGAGCAAGGACAGCACTGGGCCTCTACTCTGACCTTGTCCCTCTGGCTGTGTTTCTGCCCTGGCGCATTGGTTTTTGCTCCCTTCCATCTCTCCCATCCTCCTTCACAAATTGTATGGATCCTGCTGCCCATGGGTAGTAGGACTACTCCATGGCTTGGACAAACCGAGAGTGAATTTGGGTGGCAGCTGCTTTCTGGTGCTACAGGCAGCTCCTAAGGAAGGCTCTGGATGCTTCTTCATTCCCCAGCTCTCTACTCTTCCCCTCTCTTGTCCAGTTACAGAAATGTGGATCTCCAGCTCACATGTCCCAAGCGAAGCTGAAGTCTTTGGAGGGCCGGAAGGAGGTGAGACTCATGCCCATTCTCCTTCCCGTGGGGAACATGACCTGCTGGGTTCTGAGACCTGTAGAGCGGTGGCGTGCACGCAGGGCTCCGTGACAGCTGCTGTCCCCTGGCTTGCAGCAGCCTGCTCCATGCCATGCTGCAGGCAGTTGACATGCTGGAAGGCCTTGAAGGGTTTCTCCGGAGCAGGTGTGTACAGCCCTCTTCCCTGTAAGCTGTCCCGAGGAGCAGAGGGAAGCTGGCAGCACAGGGTAGTGCTAGCAGCCAGTTAGGGAGGCAGTGGGACAAGAGGTTGGTGGAGCCCACAACTGACTGCTGTGTTTGTCCCCATCTGCTCACTGCCTCTAGGGCTCTGCCTCAGTAAAAGGTTTGGGAGGCAGACTCCAGCCAGGAGGGGAGCCCTTGCAGGGGGAGGACAGCACATCAACCTTTTCTCGCAAGGCATTGTGTCTCAAGCATTCAATGGCTCTAATTCTCTGCTCCAGGAATCCTGCAGACGCGTGCGGGGCCACCTGCTTCCCAAGGATTCATCCTCCCTGTGAATGGCCTCCACCAAGGCGCGGGCGGGGAGCGCCCAGCCTTGCAAGCTGTGAATAGTGTGCTGCACTGAGAGGGGAGTGCTGCAGGCTCACGGCAACCCTCACCAACGCGGCAGCGCTCTTGAAATTGGACCTTTGCAAAGACTGCAGAGACTTGTTTCTTTCTGTATATAAATCATATTTCATTCTACTATGGGGCAAACCACTATCTAACCAAAACTTGTGCAGCATGTCTGACCTGCTGGCTCTGGGAAGAGCTGGAGTGCTTGCTTACAAGGAGAGCCCTGTGCATTGCAGGGCCCTGCGTGCACTCCCAGCTTTCTCTGCGATGTTGCTGAGCTGTATTATTTTGCTTTTATGTTCGGAGTTTTTAACACCTTGGCTTGTTTTTCCTCTCTCCCCTCTGTGAGCAGTGAGAACGATATGGACTCCAACCTTCACTTGCATCCTGCCAGCTAACCTTGTCACCAGGTCTCCTCTGAAGCCATGCCCTCCTCTGCTTCCTCTTGGGCTCTGTTTCGCCTTTCTGACCCTGAAGGGCTGAAGTACACAAACGGTACAGAGCACAGGCTGAGCCTGAGAGGAGGAGAGGATCTGCGTGCCATCATTTTCAGCGGGGCCAGGGGAAAGCAGCTTCTAACCCCATCCCTCTGTTTCAGCTTGAGCTGGAGGCATCCCTTGCCCACTGACTGTGTTTGTGGCACAGTGATGCTGCTGGGCTCTGCCTGGTGAGCAAGGAGCGTCTCCACTTTGTATTCCTCCAGAGACTAAGCTGAATGGGGCAGGAGGCTGGCAAAGGCTGGCTGGGGCAGGACAGCCAAGCCTTTGGGATCTGGGATGTCTGGGACAGACAGACCCACAGCACAGGAGTGGCATGAGAGGTGAGCAAGGGCTCTGGCCATTTGTGATCTGCTGCAAATGGTGCCAAAAGCTTTGGCTTGAGATATCTGGCTGGCTGGTCAGGCAACTTGCTGATTAGTCATTAAAGTGGGGGAAAGGGCTGGAGCTGGATTCAGGTCTTTGGCCTGAGCTGCAGAAATGAGATGAAGCCATCTAGATAGGGGATAAACCCCCTTAACAGCTGGCCAGTGTCAGCTGTGTTGTTAAGCTAATGTGCTCCAATAAGCCAATCTTGCCAAGTACCTGTCTGCAAGCATTCTGGGGTAGGAAACACACAGGATCACTACTGTGAAATAAAGATTTAGTCAGCTGGGGAACCATCTAAACACTTCTCAGTGAAGCAAATAATCTCTGGAATCCAATTATAATTGTCTTCTAATCTTTAAGAACCAGCAGCCGGCAGGAGTTAGAGCTCTGTCCTTGACAGCTTTCTGAGACAACTGGTGGCAGGACGTGTGAACATTGGCATGTGAGCAGGGAGCTCAGACCGACTGCCTAGAGCTGTCAAAACAGGGCATCAGAGCACTGTGCTGCTTAGCTAGAATTTGTCACATTTTTTACTGCACTTTTTTGTTGGTTTAGATAAATAGCTATGTGCCTCACACTGCTCTGTCCAAAGGGATGTTCCTGGTACTTTAGTGGGAATGCCTGTCCCCAGTGCTGACCCCAAATAGAAGGAGCTGCCTTGAAAATGTAGGAGGTAGTGGGACTGCAGATGTGTGAGCTGGGAGTAACTGGTGTTAGGAGCCTCTGTTGCAGCAGAGAAAGAGGTCTGGTTCTTCAGGGACCAGGCAGGTGAGGGTGCTGCGAGGAAGGGCAGAGGCTGTTTGCTGTGGCATTAGTAGGTGCTTTGTGGATGTCTGTAACCATTCCCTCCAGAGGCTCAAGCTGTCCGTGCACTGTTCTCCGAAGGGCACCATGCGTTTCGCTGACTGCACTTCTACCCTGCCCCTGCAATCTGCTGTTAGCAGAGACCTGGAGATCTTGAATTTGCCTTTCAACAGACACGGGGCAGAGCCAAAGATCGAGTGGCAGCACAGGGAGAGCTGGGTCAGGTCCTGCTACCTCTGCTCTTATTTGCAGCAGAGGCGGTTGCTGAGTGAAGTGTTTGTTTGTCCCATCTCCTCTCACCATTGCCCTTAGCTTACTTGGGCATATATCTCTGTATGGGTGTCTACTTGGCAAGGCAATGTTGTTCCTAAGACTAAATGCACTGATCCTGTATAGATAAGAGGAACGTAACTCTTCTTCTCTCCACTGTCCCCTCTTACTGGTGGCTTTAGCTCAGGGACCCCATTTGGCTTCTGGCACAGATGAGATTTGTGTAGCTCTAAGAAAAATTATCTATGGGGCATTGGCCCAGCATTCTGCAAGTCTCAGATGCCTTCCCTGCCAAGCCGGCGGCTGCAGTCTCCACATAGGGTGGTCCCAGGAGAGGTTTGGTGCCCTGGGCTTTAGCCCATGGTGCTGTCTTCCCTGTGCTGAGGATGGCAGTGATTATTCTGAGATAACAGATTTCGCCCCTAGGACCCTTGGCTGTTGTAGTCCAATGCGCTCACACTGTCTCACAGGCACTGGGGAGTTTTAGTCATGCTTGGATGTGTTTCATTTGTCTGCCCTGTGCAGTGACTCACAAGGATGCTTCCTTCCAGAGCAGCAACTAACGAAAGACTCCCAGAGTCCATTTCTGAAGTATGTTTAATCTTTGTCCTTATTTATATATGCTGTGTATGTGCTGTTTCAGACTGTTGCATTCCTGTGTTCTTGTGAAAACCCCATATTAAATGCTTTTATTTTTAGTGGTTTTGCCGAGTGGCTTAATCGGTTTCATTTGAACAGTGATGATTTGGTGCTGCATCCACCTTCAAAAGGAAGGGAACATCTGCTCAGAACTCCAGAGCTCCTACCCTTAGGTGCAGGGGTGCTTGGCGAGGTGCTGCCTGCCTGCAGGGATGGTGTTGGCCTTCCGTGGCACGGGCTTGTTCCTTCTCTGGGACCCTAGGGTGATACAGCGTGCCCAGATGGGCTGTCTTTCCTCAGAGGTATGAAGTTGGACCTCTTATTTTCCTGCCTTCCCCCCTACTGTCATCCAGGGTGATGAGAAACCTGGTTTACAAAGAACACTTTATATAAATAATGGATCAAATGAATACATTTCTCTCTGTAGAACCATTCTTCTCTTGCCATTCTTGGCTGCCGAGGGAGGATGGTTTCTGCTTGCATTTTCTTTTCCTTCTTCTTAATAATGGCGTCTCAGATTTTATGCAGATTATTTCCCTGTGAAGTTCTTCCACGTTTGAAATGCCCTGGGCTTGCCTGCCATGGCTCAGACACTCATTAACATCCTCGCCATGCAATTGAAAAGCAAGCAGGAGAAGCAAGCGGCCTGGCATGTTTGAAACCAGCGCTGCTTTCCTGCAGGGTGAGCTTCAAGCGGGCCCCATTCTGCTCTGGGGGTGCAGTGGGCCTGGTGTGCCTCATGTCCCTGGAGCTCGAGGAGCATGAGGGGATGTGCCTCTGTGCACTTGAAAGTGGGCATTAGAGTCCAGAGAGACATCGCTGCTCTTGAAAACGCCGAACAAAGGAATGCAAAAACTCACAAGATCTGTTTTGAATACTGCAAACCCAAATATCGCCTCCCTGATAAGCTGTGTTTCAAAGCAACGCTTTATATGGCTGGCATCATTTAGGAGATGAAGAGTTTTTAGCCCCTGAAGCCCCAACCCAAGCACTTATGCTTGGCTGCAAGTGGAAGGGCAGCAGTCGCTGGGTGAAGGTGCGTGTTTAGAGGGGGATCACTCAGCTTTCGGTGTTTGCTTTGTCCTGTTGCTGTTCCTGCACAGCAGTGCCCTTACAAAGCAAACAAGCCGTGCTCATCCCTCATTTCATTAAACGGTTTTTATCTCAAATTGCACAGCACAGACTTGCAAACAAGTTCTGCTGAGTGTCACTGCTATCTAAATCAGTTTTTGCAAGTCGTTTTCTCTTTTAACTGCTCTGCCCTGGTTCAGAGTTGAAATAAGATCTTTTTCCTCTCTTAAATTGTCATGTGTGGCTGGGAGCTGTCATGCTGCTGCTGCTGCATCTCACTGCCTAGGGCAACAGCGTAGACAAAAAACATGAGTTCTGCTAGCGATAGATGTTGGCACCAGCCAGACCAGTTATCAGGCTTTACAATCTCATTGGCTTGGATTAACTAATATTTTTTCATGGAGTGAATAAATTACCATGTTTAGTTCTGTCTGTTCATCCCCCCAGTGAGGGTTTCATACTGAAGCTCATCAACTGTGCAGGCACGTAGATGCCAAGATCTCCGTGCCGAGTCTCACACTGACCTCCCTCTTGTGCTGTGAGCCAGGGCGGGATATCTGCTGCCACCAGTTCTCTGGTGCCATCCTGCTCCAGCCCAGCTGTGTTCCTGGGAAGTGCCCACACGTGAGGAAAGCAATGGGGTTGTTTCTGGGCTCCTTTGTCTTGATGCAAGGAGAAGCTGTCCCCAGCTGTACATTGCAGGGTGAACTTCAGGTACTTCCCAGCGCCAGCTGCAGAGGTGCTGACTGCAGTCCAGGTCAGAAGGAGCAGAGCTTTCCTGTCCCTGCTGAGTCCCAGCTGGAGGTCCCACCTCTCTGGGGTTAAACCAGGCTCCTCTCCCAGGCTATAAACCTCCCCTGCCTTGCTGCTGGGAAGAATTTACAGACCACTCAGCCCTCCAAACAGGGTGCCTTATATGGTTTTAAGCCTGGTTCCTTTTGCACAAGAGAGGAGAACCGGGTCCCACTACATCTTGTCTGCCTCTAACTGAAGCTCCTGTGCTGCTGGGTCTGAGAAGTGGGATGAATGGAGGCTCAATCATGCCTTGGCCATTGTGGCTGTGCCTAACTGGGTGTGTGCACAGGTCTGTGCTGTGGGGGTTGTTTCAGAGTTTGTGTCTTCCAGCCTTTTTGCTTGCGAAGCCTGAGCCTTGCTCCCTTGGGGATCAGGATCTCTACAACGTCCTGCACAAAAGCCTCTGGCTCCCTTGTGCCCTCCAAGGCCAAGCTGCAGCGGTAGCACAAGAGGGGGCTGGCACCACATGCTGGGGGGCCCAGGGCCAGATATGCCAGGGAGGCAGTCTTGGATATACCTGGCTCTTCCTCCCCAGCTGTACCTAGGGGATAGAAGGGTAGGAAGCTGGGGATACAGGTAAGGTGAACAACAACATGAAGAGCACAGAGTAGGCTAGGGGAAGAGATTGAAGAGGAATTACAATGGAGAAAAATCACTACTGGGGGTAGCTCCTAGAATGGTTGTCCAGCTCCAGTGAGAGTCCTGCCTGCATCTGGGGCTGAACAGAGCTGTCACAAAGCAAGCTAAACCCTTTCCCCCTCATTTTCATGTTATTTTTGGCTACTGGCATCATCTTGCCATCCTTCAGAGCCAGACTCCAGTAGCCAGTCACTCCGGTTTGTGCTTCTGGTGCTGCTGCTCCTTCCTGCGACACCTGCATCCTGAAGTTGCCTCCTCTACAGTGATGGTATTCAGGTGATGGAGGCGAAGTGGGCTGCCACCAGTCTCCTCATCCCATGTCATGCAGAAACTGACACTCTTCCAGTCTCTAGTATCTTGTAACTGTAAGGGCTGGGTGAGGAGGAGCAAGGATGTGGAGAGACACGCTCACAACTGTGGGTGCAGCAAGGTGCAGGAAGGCTGTCCACAACTGCAGAAACACAATAAGCCGCGTGCTCGCTTGGGCTCATTGATTACATCCCAGCGTGGGACTGGCTGCCAGCTAGCCATAAATATGGAGCAGAGGCAACCTCGTCTGCACCCAGGGCATCTTCATTAACAAAATTAGGACAGAGCTGCTGCCTTCCTCATCCATCAGGCTGAGACACTCCTTATTTTTCAGGTTAGATGGTTTCCTAGCTCAAAGATGTCAGTGTAACAGGGATTGCAATAAGTGAAAAGGGTCAGTGGGAACAAGCCCTGTTCCTCTAAAAAACAAAGCCCAGTGTCTGCTTACCCCAGGGCCAAGGCTATCAGCTGAATCCTGAAAACCCACCTGCTCCTACTGGGAGGCAGGGAGGAGCTGCAGTTTATGGCACCGTGGAGAAATATGTTGGATGCGCTTGGCAACAGCAAATGGAAAGTTAGTCTATTAAACAGTAAATTATCCCTCCAATGCATCTTCATTGAGGAGGGCTAATGAGTGGCTTCAGGCGGAGCGAGCGGGGAGGAGCGCGGGGGTATGTGCAGTGCGGGTGTGGAGCAACTGCTGCACCAGGGGACCCCCGAGTCCCTGATCCCACACTGTAGCAACAATAGCGATTCCACGTGCGAGGCGTTTCACAAACACCTCCCCATGTGTGGTTTATTCAAACCAGCTTGTGCTGCACCACAAAGTTCTCAGGAGGTTGGTGTGTCCAGCTGCACTGGGAATGGCATCTCCCCATCTGCGTCTGGGCTGCTCGGTGCAAATATTTTCCTCATGGGATAGAGCTGGTTTTAGGAACCTGGGGTTCAGGGCTTGGCCCCTCTGCTCAGCATCACAAAGCAGGGATGCAGTAGTTTGCAGCCTGTCCCCCTCCTGTGGTTCTGCAGTTGTTTAAGGCAGTGGTACAGGCTGGGCTTTCCCTGCTCAGATAATCCCTGTTGTGTGAGGCTCAGGAAAAGTCCACCTGCTTGGGAGCCTCAGCATCTCCCACATCATCCTGGAGGACCCAATGGATGCTGTTCCCTTCACTCAGACCCAGTGGTGAGGTCCCCACGCAGCAAAGTTGCCCTCCTCTCCTGCCGTCAGTGGGGCCACGTTCACAGAGTGATGCTGGCCATGTCCTCAGGGTGCTGCTGGCACAGGATGATGCTGGCCACATTCACAGGGTGATGCCAGCAGTGTTTGCAGGCCAATGCTGGCAGTGTTTGCAGGGTGACGCTGGCAGTTTGCAGGGAGGTGCTTTTGCTCTTTGCCAGTGAGGCAGGACTCTTCCCTGGAGAGATGCCAGGAAGAGTGGAGGCTAGCCCTGCCTGATACTGCTAGCCAGGAGAGATTTATGGTGATCCCTGCTGCCCCCAGCCACCCGCACTGCTCCATCACAGACCCATCAAGGGCATCGTCAGGCTGCAGGAGCCCCGCAGGTGCCCTGACA
>NW_008584896.1:30476-30751 GCF_000691845.1 Merops nubicus
ACGTCTGTGTTTTGTGGCTGCGGGTCCGTCAGCGGGTGCGTTTCAGTGCTGGTGCTGGTGGGAGGAGGGGTTCACAGCATGACCCTAGCAGAAGGAGAGCCACATCCTGCTGCTGGTAATACTTGTCGGCAGAGGCGGCAGAGCAGGCACAGTGCACGCACTCTATTGCCTCCGCTTTAAACGCTTCTGCTCTGCACCAGAGCCTGGTCCTACGCCGAGGAGGGTCGGTCGCCGCTGCAGACTAGTGACAGCCGTGGCATTGCTCCCAAGCGCAG
>NW_008584897.1:0-418 GCF_000691845.1 Merops nubicus
CCAGCGGCCCAGGCTGCCGGTGGGGGCGGGGGGCACGGCCTGGCGCTCCCGGGGGGTCACCAGCACCGTGCGGCTCTCCACCCGCGCCACGTCCCGCGGGTCCGTGCGTGCCAGCCAGCTGAAACCGGAACGGACCGGTTGGGCACCAGTCCGGGTCCTTCAGGCCCAAATCTGGCGTGTTTAGGCCCAAATTTGGCTCATCTAGGCCCAAATTTGGCTTCTCTAGGCCCAAATTTGGCTCCTCTAGGCCCAAATCCGGCTCAGTTAGGCCCAAATTTATGTTTTTTAGTCCCAAATTTGGCTCCTTTAGGCCCAAATTTATGTCATTTAGTCCCAAATTTGCCTCATTTAGGCGCAAATCTGGATCTGCCTCGTTTAGGCCCAAATCTGGCTCGTTTAGGCCCAAATTTGGCTCATT
>NW_008584897.1:437-1027 GCF_000691845.1 Merops nubicus
GCTCGTTTAGCCCCAAATTTGGCTCATTTAGGCCCAAATTTATGTCATTTAGGCCTAAATTTGGCTCACTTAGGCCCAAATTTGCCTCGTTTAGGCCCAAATCTGCCCCATTTAGCCCCAAATTTGGCTCATTTAGACCCAAATCTGCCTCGTTTAGGCCCAAATCTGCCTCGTTTAGGCCCAAATTTGGCTCATTAAAGCCCAAATCTGGCTCTTTTAAGCCCAAATCTGGCTCGTTTAGGCCCAAATTTGGCTCATTTAGGCCCAAATTTGGCTCTTTTAAGCCCAAATCTGGCTCATTTAGGCCCAAATTTGCCTCATTTAGGCCCAAATCTGAATCATTCAGGCCCAAATTTGACTCGTTTAGGCTCAAATCGGACTCCCTTTAGGCCCAAATCCGGCTCGTTTAGGTCCAAATTTGGCTCCTTTAGACCCAAATCTGCCTCATTTACCCCCAAATTTGCCTCATTTACCCCCAAATTTAGCTCGTTTAGGCCCAAATTTACCTCCTCTAGGCCCAAATCCAGCTCGTTTAGCCCCAAATTTGCCTCATTTAGGCCCAGATCTGGATCTGCCTCGTTTAGGCCCAA
>NW_008584898.1:0-16915 GCF_000691845.1 Merops nubicus
GCGTGCCAAAATGATACAGCACATTGCAGACGTGCCAGGCTGTGCGCTGCTGAGGGCAGAACTTATCTGCTTTTCATCATCTCCCCGGATGAATGGACATTCTAGTCCTCATCCCGTGCCTCAGTTTCCCATCCCATCTCCCTGCCTTGCACAAAGTGACGCTGTGTGGGAAGCACTGAGCACAGCAGCAGCTTCCCCTGTGGAGCAGACCTGTGGGTGCTCAAACCCTGAATTCTTGCATTTCATTGAATCATGGAATCCCAGGTTGGAAGGGACCTGAAGGATCATCTCGTTTGACCATTCTTGGTAAAAGCCCTGGTCCAACCTCCCCTGGCAAAAGCCCTGTCTAGAGAAGCTGCCCCAGCACCCTCTCCAGCTGAATCTTAAAAAAGTCCAGCGTTGGGGACTCCACCACTTCCCTGGGGAGATTGTTCCAGTGGCTGATTGTCCACGTTGTGAAAAACGTGAAAAATCTTCCCTGGTGCCCGGGTGCCAGCAGTTGGGCTGCACAGGGTGGGGGGTTCATACAGCGATGCCAGACCTGCTGCCCTCACCTTTGAGAGCCAAATTTGGCCGCCCTGTTCTCAGAGGTGGGAGCTGCCAGCGTGGGCTGAGGCGAGAGACTGCACCCAGCCGCGGTTTTGGCTGCACCGTGGAGCCCCTGTGCCAAACCAGCCCAGACGCCGGCTGCCCCCGCAGCCACCCCCTCGCTGCAGGGACCGGCACGTCTCTCTTAGCAGCAGCTCTTTGCTGGGGGTAGAACCGGTGGGTTTGCTGAAGCAGAGGTGGTTCTGCAGCTCTGCCCTGGGCTGGCAGCCTGCAGCTGCAGCAGGGCTGGCTCCGGGCTGGGGCTGCTCGCGGGGCAGCGCTCAGGCTCCGGGGCTTTGGGTGTCTTCTGCTCGTAGCGATGCCCACAGAGTGAAGCTGCAGCTTTGGGGTGGGGAGAGTGAGGGGGGAGATGTGGGGCTGGAGGCTCTTGGGGCTTTGAGGAGGGATTTTGGATCTCCACGGGTACCGGTGGACATCGAATTGTTGGGGATGTCCATGACTCTCACCTACTGCAAATATGGGCAAATTATAGTGGAAATAAATGTGTGTAATTAAGTGCATTGCCCAGGCTGGTTGTTAATCGCCCTGACACACGCTGCCAGCACCACATAGGTACTATGCATGGATAGTGTATGCAATTCCCAGCAGGATGTAGCCCCACGATGCCCCTTACATCTGACTGCAGGAGCAAGTGGGAGTGTTTTGATTTAAAGACCCACATGAGGATAACTCCATGATTTGAAGGGCCAGGAGAAGAGATTTTATGATAAAAGTTGATTTTGTGGCTCACATGGGGATGGTGACCAGGACTAGAAGCTCTGGCTGTGCCAAAGGGGGCCAGGACCATGTCTGTGGAGGGGTACAGCCATGATTTAGGAAACAGGGGGTGTGTGGAAGGGTAATGGAGAAGAAAAGCCCAATCCAGAGCCTCCTCCAGCTGGTGCTGCTGAAGGATGTTTGCTCTATGTGTAAATCAGTGCAGCTGAAGCAGAGCTCCCGTTTGGCACCTAATGATGAGGGAAGTGGGAAGATACTTTAAAAGCCCCTCCTCTTCATCCTGACTTTTCTCCCCATCAATCTGTGGAGCCTAAGCTAGCTGAGGGCTGAGCCTCTTACCCCTTTTCTGCAGAGAAGGAACTATGAAATCCAAAAATAGCCTGAAAACCCCCACTATTGCCTGAGAGGCTTGTAAGGCTGAAGCAGGAAGGGCTGGCAAGCAGGAGGCTGCTGGGCTGAGCCACCCCACTCCTCTCTGGACCATGGTAGGGGCCAGAAGACCACATCCCCCCACTGCTGGGGAGCTGGAGGGGAGCGATGCCACAGCTCTGGTAGGGATGACATTGGTGCCTGTGGCCTCACCTCGTGGGACTGGAGCTGTGGCTGAGGAGTGTGTCCAGCGTGCAGGACGAGGTGATGCTGTTCAGTGCCACAGACCCTGCTCTGTGCAGCAGTGGGTGCTTGCCAGCCTGGGCTGCTTTTCCCTCTCCTTTTGTGCCAGCATTTGCACAACCTCTGCCCCTTTCACTGCTCTGAAAAAGCTTTTCCCCCTCTCTTTGCTTAAAAGCAGCAAACAAGCCTTTTTCAGCCCCAGTAAATACAAGCCTCTAATAATGCTGCAGGAATCTGTGATGCCTCAGATGGTAACATCTTGATATATCCAACCACCAACATCTATGGGATAAAAAACTCAACCAAGAACAACAGCAGCAAGGTGTGGTGAACACCAAATTCTCTAAATACCTTGAGATCATACTAGTGTGCCCCAGGGGCCAGCATCTTCTGCCTTGGGTCCTGTTTGCCTGCAGATTTCAGCTGCTCTGGCTTAGTCTGCATTTGTTTCCCTCCATTGAAGAGCTCCCTTTGCTTTTTTCTCACAAGAAGAAAAAAGGACAAATATCATCTCATGTTTCCATTCTACATTTCTTCCCATTTAGGGGAAATTCATCTCCAGCGGTGATAATGGCAATTTTCTATGGGAAAGTGCATCAGCCCCAGGCAAGGCAGCTTCTGATGGTGGCTCCTGTTCCAGGCGTGAGCACCCACTGGGTGCTGGTGTTTCTGTGGTCCAGCAGAAAAGGCATTTTTAGGTGCTCCTGGAAATTTGCTGTGCCTGTATTACTGGATTTGCTTGACTACTTGGAAAAAAAGCATAATTATCTGCTGTCATTTGGAGCAATGAAGGTCAGCCATACCTGCTGCCTTCCTCTTCCTCCTCATCACCAGCCCTTTCCACCTTCCCCGGTCCCCCTTCTGCAGCCAGCACTGTTTATTCTGCTGCATGTGCTTCAGATTTTTGCTTAATACTAATTCACATCAAATCCTTGTGAAGGAGAACCACCCATCTACACATATGGAAGCAGTCTCAGCATGCAGTCCCCAGCCCCGGCTGGGAGTCGGGAAGCCGTGTACAGCTCGAAATTGGGATTCAGACAAGTGGTGAATGTGGGAGAAAAGGCATTAAAAGAAGAAAACCACGGCGTGTCAATGAATTATTACTTCAGTCACCCAATTAGGAATCTATGGGTTCTCTCTTCATTTCTTCTAAGGCAACAATATAATTAATTAAAGAGAAACGTCTCCTCCGCTCCCGTCTGTCACTCAGCCGCGAGTCCGAGCGAGCCTCCCGTGAACCACCAACTACAAACCATAAAACTATTATTAAAAAACAGTAAGGAAAAAAATAGAAGCCAAAAAAAAAGCCCCCCCCGAGGCCAGCACCCCGAGTTGTTGACGCCACACGTCAGGTGACGCCGCTTTCCCACCCGGCGGATGCCGAGCCGGCGGCTCTGCCGGGCCGACCACAGAACCACCAGCCAGCCAGAGGCTACCTGCACTGCCCGTGGGGTTTTCCTCTTCCTCCTTCTCGCTGCTGCTTCTCCCATCCTTCCTCTTCCTCCTCCTGCCGGCCTACGGCTCCTCCAGGGAAGCCAGGAGAGGGATGGCAACCAACAGCATCCTCGACTCCTTCACCACCTACTCCTCGGCTCTCCTGCGTGGTGAGTACAGATCGAGCTCTTCCGTTCCTCGGTGGCAGGAAACGTCCTTGGGTTTGGTATTTAGTATTTAGTGAAGTTTTTGTGTGGTGAAGCAAACCAGCAGCCAGCTCTGATGTGTCTTTGCTGGCACCTTGCTCCTCGCTGTTGCCCTTTGGTGTTTTCTGCTGGCTCGTTGCTCGGGGCCAGTGCTGTGTTTGCCAGGGTTTGGTGGGAGGTTTGCTCCTGGGGATTTTTTTCCCTTTTCCTGCCTGGTTGAAGTACTGGGATTGATTTGCTGTGTTTGTCCTGAGTCGTGAGCCGAGTGCTGGCTGGGGGCAGCTCGAGGTGCTGCACAGGGGGAGCAAAAATCTGCAGAAACGTGAATTGCTTCTAAAGAGAAACCAGTTTGCAAGGGGAGAGGAGCTGGAGGATGTTAGAGCTGCTTTCAAGCTCAGTTTTATATGTTTACTTCTGTATAGCACTCTAAATGTGAAAACACATATATATAGTGCTTGGGTAAATGTAGAACTCTGTTGGATGATGACTTTGTTCAGCCTGGTCTTCCCAGCCTCTTTGCACACCCCAGGACACAATGTTCTCACCCTCCTGGCTGCCTCGGGGTGGGCAAACTGCCCATCAGAGGGGTTGATTTGTCCCAAATTTCTCTTCTGCTCAGCCCCAGCTCCCAGCAGGATCTCGTGTCCCCAGAACTGAACCCACCTTCACCTCACAACTGCTGTCCCCATGCCATAACTCCTGTGCAGCTGGGGTCAGCCTGGTGGGTTGGGGAGGGCTTGGAGCTGCTGGAACCATAGCTCCCATGAGTGTGCTGAGACCTTTTTGGGAAGGAGCTGGGCGCTTGCTAAGGCATCAGGCAGAGCTCTGTAAACTCTTGTCTTTTCCCTTCCTGATGTGGTTCAGGAGCAAAAGCTTGACTTGATCATGGCCATGAGGACCCAGGTCCTGAACGATGGCTTGGAACATTGCACTGAAGCCAAGCAGATCAGAAGAGGGTGATCATAAAGCCCTACCCAAAGAGCAAAATGTAGCTGGTCATCCAGAAATTCATCTCTGCAGACCAGATTTTGGCCTGGTTTTGAGAACACAAAAGGTTACATGTCCTTTTGAGGCAGATTGGTGAGGCAGATCACCACATCTCCTTGGCTTTGAGTCTTCTTCTGAGCAGAGGGTGTTGGAGAGGCAGCAGAAAGAGCCAGGGATGGGGAAGCAAAGCCAGATCAGCTTCCCTGGCCCCATCAGGAATATGTTTGGGCATGGGGCAAGTAGGCAAAAGAGCCACATTCATCTTATTGCCCTCTGCTTGGAGCTGGTGGCATTATAAATGCATCCTTTGTACTGCATGCAGCTAATTAAAGGCAATCCCATGGCAAGGAAATAAGAGAAGTTTATAAGAACCATTTGCATGGCTCTTTTTAATCTATACTTCTTCCCCCGCAAGCCAGATGAAGAGATGCTGGGGTATAACTGGGCTTGCTCATTTAAAAATAAAAAGAGAGCAAGCAACAGAAATATCACGTCTTGAATGCAATTTCCATAGAAATAGGAACTCATAAAAGCAATAAACATCTTTGTTTCAGACATAATTTTTTATTAAATGGAGGAGAATTAAATGATTGCACCAAGGGTGGAATACGGCCAAATGGTGAAACATTTGTTTAGTATTAGGACAAGAAATCCTTGTTTTCTTTAAGGACCTCAGTGTCTCTTCTCCTGCCTGGCTAGATTTGGGTGAGTACTGCAAAACATTCACAAACATTCATTTAAATTCCTCATGGCTTTGGGGGATTCAACCGCATTCATCGTTTTTTGTTTGCTTTTCTGGGCACATCCACGAAAATGGGTGTTTGTTTGCACAAATATTTAAGGAATGAAACGAAAAATCCCAAAGGTATTCACGAGCTAGTCTGGAAACATGGGTTTTTTTTACATAGAAAAGGGATTTTTTGGCTTTCCAACGGGGCAGGAGAAGGAGTCCCACGTGGAAGAGCAGCACCAATCCTCTCTCACACTGGATTCACAACCGAGTGAAATATCTGGTGGGGACTGAAATAAATTTGCCTCCAGTCAAGTGTTTTGGGGATATAAACCCCATTTTTGGTGGCTATTGCCAGCTTGGGGGCTGCCTTTGTTTCTCCTCACTTCTTTTGGAGACCAGCCAGAAGCTATAAGATAAACTGGGCTAAACTGGGGGAGAGTGTCCCCTGGTGCTCCCCATGGCTGGACCTCCTGGCTGGTGCCAGCCTGAGCTCCCAGTGCAGCAACCAGGACAGGACCAACCCGTGGCTGCAGGGCCACCAAACACTTTCTATCTTTCTTTGCAAGGAAAATATAACTGCATCTTTTTCTTCTCCATCCGAGCACCCCATGGCTCAGCTCCTGGGTCTGACTGTGCCCTCCTGGGACCTCTGGAGCTTCTGTCCTGCAGGGAGCCGGATGTGTCTAAGTCATCAAACCACAAATGTCACATCTGTGAGTCAGTTCTTCATGTCCTGATGGCTACAGGGACAGGGAGGCCTCAGAGATGGTTTCTCAACAGCCATCACTGCATCTTCAGCAGAAACTGGAAGGGACAACCATGGGGTCCGTGGGAACACCCGTGGGGTTTGGAGGTCCATGGGAACACCCGTGGGGTGCAGTGGTCCCTGGGACCACTGAGAGAGGAGTAAGGTGCTGGCAGCTCAGATGCTTTCAAACCTTTTGGCTGAGGGTTGGGAAGTTTTTTGCCATTTTCTTTCTTGCTGGTGGCATAGGCTGGGTTCAGGGTATCCATGCTGGGCTTGTTCACCTCTTCCTAGCTCAGATCACTGATGTTTGACCCTTTTTTCCTTATTTTTTTGTAAATCTAAAAGCATGCAGGAGCAGCTCATAAACTGTCACCATCCATCCATGCTCCCCAGTGACAACAAAATGATGTTGTAGGACCCCTTTGCCTCTTTCTCCATCGTGTTGTTGTCCTCGTGGGCAGCTGCCCTCACCCCACTGCCTTCCTCAGGTGGCTCCATGCCCTTGTGTTGGAGGCAAAGGGCACCAAGCCTCAGTCCTGGCATCCAAGGAGGGGATTTTACTGTTTATTTTGCAAACACAGCAGTGTAGGTGTGCTCTCAGCTCTGTTTGACCATGATGCAGTGCACAGTGGCTCTGAAGGAGCCCAGGGATCAGTCCTAGGGTTTAATCCCTGCTTTGCTGCTTCTCCTCAGCCTCCAGTTGCTTGTGGCAAATTTCCCTGTCTCTACATCTTCTCTGTGTAGCTAAAAGGAGCAGGTAGTCCATGCAGGTGCAGGGAACCCAAGGGCCCTTTCTGGCCCTTCACAGCCTCGTTAGCCTAATGACCAGGCAGGACTCTGCCTAAAGCAGGGAGTGCAGGGGCTCAGAGTGTCCCTGAGTTGCTGCTCTGCCCCCAGGGTCATGGCAGCCTTGACAGGGGGCTCTGAAATCCCCCCAAAGAACATTGTCCACCCCGTAGTGAAAGAAATGAGCCATCAACCCATAGGAAACTCAACCCAAATCCTGAGCCGTGGCAGCTTGTGGACAGACTGACTTCTCCTGGCCCTGCCCCAGCAGATGGTGGAGGAGGAGGAGGAGGAGGAGGAAACCCTTAAGGGGACAGAGCCACTGCCTGTCGCCTTTGGCTTCTGAAAATGGGTGATGCCAAATGCCCTGGTGTGGTGGGTGGCTGTCATGTCTTCTCTGGAAGGTCGTTGGGTCCGTGCCTTTCCACCACTGACCACAAGCACAGGTTAGTCAGAATTTTGCAGTCACTGTGTTGGAAGCTGTGGTCTGGGACTGCCACATCCCAGGGCATGGGGAAGCCACCTCAGTGCCTCTCCTCCCTGCACCCCCAAGTCCCCAGCAGCTTTCCTCACCTGCCAGGGTGGAGGTGATGGCCCCAGCTTGCCCTGAGCAGAGGTTTCATTTTCCACCCTTCCTGTAATTGGCCACCACGGGATTCCTACTTGGCAAGCTTCCTTTTATTGGATCTCTGTGTTTTTTCCTAACCACAGAAAGCTGTGACCTTGAAAGTATTTCAGGTCGTTTTTTCCTGCTCCTACCTATGGGTGCTGCAGAACTGTGGTGCTGGTGCTGGTCAGGATGGGGGGGAGACAAGCAGGGGGATCACCCCTGCCTGCAGCCAGACATACCTGTGTCAGTGGGGGGGGGAAGCAGACCCCTTTGGAGATATCTGCACACCCATGAGCATTGCCATCTCCAGGAACCTTTGCACACCTATGGGCTCTGCAATACCTGTGAACGTTTGCACACCCACAGGTGTCTGCATGCCTCTGAACACTTCAGTCCCTGTGGATGCTGGGGTTGTTCCTTCTCTCAAGGAACAAGTGATAGGACAAGGGGAAACAGCCTCAAGTTGCCCCAGGGGAGGTTGAGGTTGTCCCTGAGGAACAATTTCTTGCCCTGGAGGGTTGCCCAGGGCTGTGCCAGGCTGCCCAGGGCAGTGGTGGAGTCCCCACCCCTGGAGGGGTTCCCAAGCTGTGGAGATGTGGTGTGAGGGACACGGGGCAGTGGGGACCTGGCAGTGCTGGGGGGATGGTTGGACTTGATGATGTTAAAGGTCTCTTCCAGCCAAAACTATTCCACACTCTGTTTGCATGCCCATGAATGTGCAACCCCCACAGATGCTTGCACACCTACGACGTTGCCATCCCTGTGGACACTTGCACACCCATGAGCATGATGCCCACAGATGTTGGCCCAGCCATGAGTGTTGCACTCCCAGGAGCTCTCCTACAGCCACAGAGCCTGCCCCCATCCAGCACCCTGCATCCCTGCCTGCCCTGCCCCCTCAGCTCCTTGGGGATGGGGGGCACTGGGACCCCCCTGTGCTTGCCCACGTGCCGGGGGGCTGGCGTACAGCACGGTGTGGCCACGAAATCTGGTTTGCTTCCATTCATCCTCCCTCCCAGGGAAGCCAGGAAGGCTTTTGTGCTCCGAGGGACTGTCAGTGGCTTTGCCTTCTCCAAGGGAACCCCGCTGACTCGGGGCATGTCTTTTTTTTTTTTTAAGATATATTTGTGTGTGTGGGAACGAGTATAAATCCATTGTCTCTCATCACCTTGTTATGATCTAATAGGAGCAGAGAGACAGTGGCGTTCCTCTTTGCTGAGCACTTTAATTCATGATGATTTCTCAGACTCCATCTCCTCTGATATGTCGTCAGTGTTTGCGCTCCACTGTTTTGGCCGCGTAGGGTTTGGGAAACAAAGAATGGGCTGTGTGTTTGCAGGCTCAGATCCACACATGGTCGGCATTAGGAACAAGAATTTGACTTCCCATCTGAAGCAATGAGCCTGAGCCCTGGGCCACGCTGTAAATACTCTGGGAAGAGCCTGAGGGATGGAGGGGAGAACACTGGAGAATGTGCCAGGAGGTCCCCAGTGGCATCGGGGTGCTGCTGAGAGAGGCTCAGGGCTCAGCCCATCCTCTCTCCCTCCTGTTGCAGGGTGCATTTGCACCTGATTTTTCTTCTGGATGTGTCCAAAATGGGAAGGAAATGTTGCTGCAGGGGTGATGTCTGTTGGCTGTGTCAGAAGTGCAGGATCCAGGGGGCTGAGCTCTCCCCCAGCACCTCCCATCACACCTTCACCTATCCTGGCTCAGGTGCTTCATCCCTGATGTGCCAGGGATGCACCGGGTGCAAGGGCTGGGGCTGAATCTGCACTCCCAGCCCTTTCATCTCAGAGATCCTGGCAGCCTTTAGCTTCAATTTTTGGTCAAGAAAAACCCCAAAATCATCAGCCTTGCCCTGTCGCTGGTATAACCAGTGCCCCACAGCGAGCAGTGGTGGGGTCTCTGCAGACCCCGTGTTGAGTGTGGGTGGGGTGAGACCCTGTGGGTGGGGTGAGACCCTGTGGGTGGGGTGAGACTCTGTGCCACCAGCCAGCTTCTGCTGGCACAGCGCCAGACCCGAGGCTGAGCATCTTGCTGAAGAGGGATTTGGGATGTGTGGCTGCAGGAGAAGCTGGCAGGGAGGTGAAGGAAGAGCTGCTCCTCAGGGTGGGGGGTGTGTCATAGGAGGGGAGATGTTGGGGGGCACCAAGCTGGGTGCACTGACAGCCTAAAGCAACACCCAGATCAGCCACGACAGTGATCTGTGGGGAGCCAGACACAGCCTTCAACCACAGCACTATCCTCCTCCTCCTCGGCTCTTGTCTGTCTAAAAAGGCTTTAATTTTTTATTTGATTTAATTATATTTTTTAAGAAAGCAGGACAGCCGACGCGTCTGTAATCTGGGGGTATTTTCCATAACATAAACATGTTAAAAAGAAAAAGAAAAGGGAAAATAAAAAGAAACAATGATTTTCCATTCCCACTGGAAGCAGTGAGTGCGTTTGGAACATGAGGAATGTATTACTCAAGCTATTGTAAAATAAAATATAAAAACAACCAAAATAGGAGGAGAAGGGAGAGATTTGTGTAAAGAAAAAAAAGCCTCAATTGGGAAGGGAGACAGAGAAAAAATGGGCTTTTTTTCAACAATCTGTTGTGCAGGAGGGCCCTGTAGAGAGCTCACCTTTGCCTCTGGGATGGCTGGATCCTGGCTGGAGGGTTAAGAGGCTCCTGGGTTTGTATTCCTGCTCAGGGAGCTGCAGCCCTCCCTGTGATGGGTGGGAAGGGATCTCCTGGCACCCTGGCTGGTCCCATCCCCCCAGCCAGGAGCATCCCACGAGAGATTCACATCCCTGAGGTGCCACTAGTTTCATGGCCACAATTCAGGGTCGTGGGTGCTGAGGGATGTGCTGGTGGTGCCCTGAATCCTTCCCAGCACCAGCCACACATCCCCCCAGCCTGCCCCGTTGGACACCAACCTCCCTTGCCAAGGCTTCATTGGTGCCATTGGCATCGTGGTGGGGTTTGACCTCACAACCACGAGCTGTCAGCATGGGGAGCATGGCCAGGAGGAGCCACCTCCCGAGGGTCTTTTCTCCTGGTATTGATGGGGTTTAGGGCTCTGGGGCTGCTTTTGGAGGTTTTTTTTGTCTGTCGCTCTGTGTGTGTGTGTGTGTGTGTGTGTGTGTGTGTGTGTGTTGATGGCAGCTATATTGGGCCGTGATTTCACAAGGCAGCATGTTTTTTGTTAAAACAGCATCTAAAAAAATCAAAACAAAATGGTAGGAATGATGTTAGCAGCACAACCCTGGCCCAAAATCTGCCCTGGCTGCTCGCACCCTCTGCGCCTGCTGGGTCCCAGCCAGTGCTCAGTCTGGCACAGGGACAGACAGACAGACAAAGGGTGTTGCAACCCCCCTGAGTGCCAACGGGGAGCGTGCCAGTGCCCGTGATGGCAGGGAGGGGTGAGCTGGTGGGTAGGAGATGCTCCTGGTGCTAACAAACCTTGGTCAGGGCTCTGGGAGAGGTTTCCCACGTGCGGCACCGGCATCCCAGGACGGAGCCGACAGCTCCATGTGTCCGTTAGCTGGGTGCTGGTTACCCACTCCTCCTCTTGCAGCTGGAGGGGAGTTTTCTAGGAGGAAAGCCTCAGCCAGTGAATGGGGCGGCTGCTTTCTGATCTCTGGAGTGAGCACGTGGGTTATTCCAGGAGCAGCACGTTTCCCCCCCGGCAGCGCATCCCGCGCACGCCTCCCGGCCGGCCCCTGCTAGCGGGGCTGCTGTGGGAACGTTCCCAGCTGCAGCGAGGCTCTGCTCCCAGAGAGAAGCCAAAAAGCCCAGGAGGAAGCTACACTCAATTACACATCCACAAAACTCCCGCGAAAATTGCCCATTTCCAGCCCCCTTTGTATTGCCTCGAAAATGTTTAAAGGAATCTGGCTCCCTGCATCCCCTGCTCCCCCACGGTGGCTGCGAGAGAGTGGCAAAGGGATGCTCGAGCTGGGTGCAGGGCCAGGTATTGGTGGGATGCACAGAAAAGCCAGAGAGGCTGTTTCTTCCCAGCCTGGCAGATATTAAATGCCAGACACGGGCTGCGCCGTTTCCCTTTAAACTGGAAGCATATGCATGGAGATAATTTAAGGACAGAGCACAGAGCCGTGATTTCGGTGATTTGAAGTCAGGAATAAACTGCTTAGCAGGGATTTGTGAAAGGTCGTGCCGTTTTCCCTCGTTAGGAGAGAGAAAGTGCCAGCCAGAGAATGTAAAGACTAAATCAGATGTGCTGTTTCAAAACTATGCCCGTGTTCTGCAGCTCCTTTGCACTGCACTGCATTTTACTGCCCACTTTTGTGCCCAATTACCTTGAAGCCTGTAATTAAACACCCTTTTTTATTAGCCCTGGGTGGGTTTGGAAAATCTCGCCAAATGAGTGAGCCTACCAGGGTTTTTTTTCCATAAAACTCAGCAAAACTGCCAGGCTGGGAGGGTCACCCCCAGCCCTGACTCCTCACAGGGTGGTGGGAGACCCACCAGCATCTCGGCTCCGTTCCCACAGAGGTTGGATCCCACCCGTTTTGGAGGGCCAGGCAGGCGTGGAATGGCTCAGACCCAAGGACAGAGCTGAGGTTGCATTTTTGCAGATAAGATCCCCTCTCTCCCCACAGATCTGTCTGCTTTTGTGAGACCAAAAGCTGCTACCGTTCTGTCTGGGCAAGTTCTCAGTTTCTCTAGTCTCCAGCCCCCACCTGCTGCTGCACCAAAAAAAAAGACCCGCTCCAACTTCCCGGGCTGCTGTCTGGGCTGGGGTGAGGAGCCTGCTCGTGGTGTCAGCCAGCTGACCCAGGCAGACAGGCACCTCCTGCTTGCATATGAACTTTTATATGAAACTTCTGCAAAAAAACCATGAGCTCATGCTGATGAGCAGAGGGTTGGGGGGTTGATGGAGGCGAGCAGGCGCGGTTCCCTTTCCAAACTGCTGGAGATGGATGAGGAGCAACTAGTGACTTAACAGCGGTCTCCAAATAACATCATGTTTGATTTGTCTGAGTGCACAGCCAGAAACCAGAAAAGTACCTTCTGCGTCGTTTTTAGCCTGTGACTAATTCCTCCAAGTCAGGGATTTGTTCTGTGCCTAAAGGGATGCGTAAATGCTGGGGGAGTTCGCGGGCTGAACCCTCCCAGGGGCTCATTTTCTGGAGCTACACAACCACCAGATTTATTGGTGGAGGATGCTGGACAAACTCACACCAATGAGAGTCTTTATGAAAGGGCAAAGATGAGAAAAAAATTATGTTTGCACCAGAAAAAATACTCTGAGGAAGGAGCAGAAGCAACACAATCCACAGCCCATCTACTCAACGTGGCCCAACCACAGCCCTGCTGTGAGGCAGCATTGCCTGGAGTTATTCATAGAAGTGAAAGTACTGAATAATTACAAAAAGCAAATGAACCTGGAAAAAAATGGTGTAAGCCTGCGGGACAACTTACAACTGGAACCAGAGGCTGGTTTTCTTAGAATCACTTTGCTGTAGGCGAGTCGTTGACAGGAGTTTGAGGTTGCTCTACGTCACTGCTGGAGGGTCTTCGCTGCTTCTCCTGCGGGTTGCCACAAAGGCTGGTGGAGATGGCAGAACTCAGGGATTAACCACATAGGGATGATAAATGTCTCACATGGGAAGAGCTGGTCCTTGCCCACGACCTTCTTTTTTTGTGGAAAAGGGCCAACGTGCTGCATTGACAGAAATGTTTGGGGTGCGATTCTGTTGCTTGCATTGCTCCAGCCTGAACCTCCTCTGTAGCTTCTGCCCTGAGCTAGAAAGCAAAGTTAATGAGCTGTGATGTCATGGGCAAGCTGCTTGAGGAGCAACCCAAGTGAGGTGGACCTGGGCAGCATCTCAGTGGGCTGGAGAAACTGCTGCCAGCCTCCTGCTTGCACTTCTCCAGCTGTATATGACATTTCTCAGTGTGGACCTCGCAGCTTCGTTGGGCTCCATTGCTGCAGTCGGTCCCATTCTTCCCATCCCTGACCTCTGCCTTTAAATATCAGTTTTGGGGGGTTTTCCAAATTGTTCTCTTGCTGGAGAATAACCGTGAACCACCCTGTGCTGACACTGCTCTGCAAAGCTCAATCTGCCTGCAGACAGGTGGGGAAAACCCTCGTGTGGATGAAAGCTGCTGGATTAGGCACATTTATAAACCACACATTTCTAAAGCACCTCCTGTGATCTGCCTCCCTCCCAACCCGCCGGCTCTGCCTCTGTCAGGGCTCGGCCCAGGCAAGAGAAATGGGGCAACCACCTCGGAGGGAAGATGGGGAAAGAGCTGGGGCTGGGGCAGGAGGGGAGGAGATGTCCATGCTGGTGTCACTGCCGGTCATTGTGCCGTGCTGGTGGCTCTCCCAGTGAGACGCCACAGGCTGAAGTTTGGGGGTGAAACTCTGAACCTCCAGCAAGAGGATATTCCAGAAAGGGCTTTGGAAATTCAGCAAAGCTGCCGTGAGGCATCTCCACTGCCCTGTGGTCAGCCAGCATGCTGTGGCATGAGCCCATCATAGCCCGTCATCCTCTTCGGGGCAAGGTGCAAACAAGGCACGAGGCCACAGTGGAAAGCACGTCCGTGGGCTGCCTGGTTAAAGGGGTGTCCAGGGCTCCTGAATCAACGAGGTGCCCTCGGGGTGACCGGCCTGGGTTCCCTCTGCAACGCTGATGTCCCACAGGGAAGTTAAACGGATATGGTGGCTTTGCACTTGGCTGTAAAGCTGCCTGTGCTGAGCTGTGACCCTGAGATGCTCTACCAGACCTGAACCAAAAGGGAAACGGGAGTTCCCTGTCTGATGGCAGTGCCCGTCGTGGGCAGCCACCAGCCCCCTCCTGCCCTCCCAGGGGGGGCAAACACCAATTTCTGCCCCCACATCTGGGAGGTGTTTCAGACATCGGGGCCCTGAAGCAGCAAAACCTTTGGCGGCGGTTTTCCACCAGCCGGGTGCCCCTCGTAGGGAGGTGGGTGAGGGTGCAGGAACATGAGCCGTTCCCAGGGCTCACTTTCTCTCTTTTCACGTTGGACTTCCCCAAAAAGATGGCTCGGCAGCCGGACCCCAGCTCAGCCTCGCTCAGGGTGATGCAGATGCTTCTGCACCCAGCTGCTCTTTCGATGTGTGGGTGCAGGACCCTTCCCCAAGGGTCCCTGCAGGCTCCCTGCTGCCTTGCAAACCTCAGCAGAGCACGGGAACACCGAACACCCATTTGATACCCAGCATCGACCCAACATTTTGGGCCAGGCTGCAGGGCACAGCAGCGAAAGATGCTCTTTGGGAATCCCCATTGCACACTCAGCCTCTGTACGGGGACGGGAGGTCGGTTTTCCCACCCCACCAGGGATGGGGACGAGCCATGGGGCAGTTTTCCCATTGCATGGCTGTTTTCCAAGACAAGAAAGAGTTTTCTGGAGCCTTTTCATGTTGCACGAGTGCTTTGCTGGGCACGTGCAGGAGGATTTCCCTGTGCCCCAGCCCTCGGCTCCCTGCCCGGGAGCCCTTTCGTGACAGGAACTCCTCCGACTGCCTCTCCTCAAAATTAGAAATCAGATCATGTTTTTCTGCATCCACCCCGTTGCGGCTGTTTTCCAAGACAAGAAAGAGTTTTCTGGAGCCTTTTCATGTTGCACGAGTGCTTTGCTGGGCACGTGCAGGAGGATTTCCCTGTGCCCCAGCCCTCGGCTCCCTGCCCGGGAGCCCTTTCGTGACAGGAACTCCTCCGACTGCCTCTCCTCAAAATTAGAAATCAGATCATGTTTTTCTGCATCCACCCCGTTGTACTTTTCTTGTCGTCATGTGCCTTTCGGTTCCTCTTTCCTCCATCCAGACGTTTCCCCTTTTTCTTTCCTTTGGAATTTTTTTTATTTCTCCCCCCGTCATGTTTTGGGTTCTGAAGGGCTCAGCACCACCCCGGGCTCCAGCAGAGCAGCCGTGGGACAGGCACAGCCCCAGGCCCTGCCCCTCAGCCCCTTCCCTGGTGGGTTTGGCTGTGCCAGGCTCCAGGATGGCTCTATCCAGAGGTCAGAGGAGCCCTGCAATATGCTCACCACAACCTCAACCATCTGCGTTCCAACGTGGGGAATGAATCTGTTGGAGATGTGTCCATGCAAGAAGAGTTCTCATTCCCCATAGGGTCTGGCATGAGGCATCACACTCCCCTAAAACTCCTCTGAAACCCCCAAAGAGAGAGAAACTCCCATAAACTTGAAGAGCTCTGAACAAAGCCCAACGTTTCCAGTTGTGATATCCACCTTTGGGCATTTTGGGAGGAGGTGGGATGTCCTTAGGTGCTCTGTAACCTTTGCATGAATAGTTCCTTTTCTCTGCATAAGCACATTCTTAAAGGAGCATTGGGCTCTCCTTCTCCACTTACTCCAACCCTCTTACTTCTCTGTTCACTTGTTTAAATCAAGCATAAAGCTCTAACTGTTCTTTGAATATTTATGACTAGTTTTTATCTCATGCCATGCATACAAAACATACTTGATTTCTTTCCTAAAAGTTTTTTCAAGTGCAAAGTTTTAAAAACATGTGGCTTTTATTGCAGGCAGGAATGAATAACAGCATTCCACCAGTAACCACATTAAATGGAACAGTAATATTCATATGCGTAAGGGCAAAAGCTGCCTTGTTTCCTATTTGCAGTTGAACTCTGAAATTAATTAAGAACTAAAAGGATCTGACAGTCATTAGGATCTTTTAAAAAGGAGTGGAAGTGGCAGATGGGACCCACGCTCCAAAAAGCTCGACCGTGCTATCAATAGCACAGAGGATGTGAGCCCTGAACATGCTCCTCATTGTCGGACCGTTGTGGGGAGAGGAGAATCGTGGTCCTGAACAATGAAGAATGGCACTTTCGTGACTTCAGAACCTCAGGATTCACGTCAATTGCACTCGTGCTCCTAAGTCCCTTCGCAGCTTTTGAAAGCCCCATCTCAGCCCATCAGCACTGAGCACTGAGCTCCAGCGTTTGTGCTACGCCCAGAGAACAGGGTGCCCACCACAGGCTGGTACTGGGGAGTGGTGGGTCCTGGCTCCCCTCACACGCTCTTTGGAAAGACAAAAAATCCCCTGAGGGCAGCAGCATCGCTCCAAATTGGCCAAAGATGCGTGTGTGGGTGCACGTGCATGTGGAGTATCTCCCTGGGGATGCTGATTGAAATGAGGATTGGTGATCAAATGCACGGGTATAAAATGGGGAGAACTGGGAGGACAGGCAAGCCCTGGAGCTGGAAGGAGAGCCAGCAACCACTTCTCTTTTTCCAGCCACTCAAATGATGGTGAATGAAACCTGGCCCCGGGCAATCAGGTGGGAATCTCAGATAGGTTTTCCCTGGTGACGGCATTTCACACCAGGATCTGAAACTCTTGCTAAGATCTTCTCCCCCTCTTGCTGCCCCGAGCGAGGATCCTGGACGCCAGGCACCAGGGCTGCATGTGTAGACTGCACGGTGGAACCGGGCAGCCGTGGCTCCCGCGGGGTTAAGGGACATC
>NW_008584898.1:16985-18916 GCF_000691845.1 Merops nubicus
CCCAGCCCGGGGCGAGCGGCCGCCGAGCAGAGCCCGGTGCAGCCCTGCTGGAGTCGTCAACAGGCTCTTGCAGCTGGTCCCTCGCCCAAGCCCGGGCTTCCCCTGATTTACGGCTGGGGCAGCCCCTGCCTTTCCTCCCCTCCCCACTTTCCCCTTATTCCTTCCCCCCAGCCCCACAGCTTCCTCCCGCAGGAACCTCTGCCTGCCGCGCCCGGAATTGCCCCGTGGGAGCTCGTTTTAGCGGTGACACTCAGGGGTTAAAAATTGTCACCATCGTGCACCCCATTGGACCCAGCATCTGTTGTTTGATTTATGAATGAATAGCACGCTCCCTCCCTGCATGCTGCTCTCAGATCCCCTTCCCTTAACTACAAAATAGATCCAGACACCCGCATGGCCCTACTGAGCGCCGGGCTCCTGAGAGCTCTGAGGCAGAGTCTGAGATGAATTTTTAATAGAAAGCTTCCTATAAGCCTCTGTGCTCGCTTCCCTGCCATCGAAACGAGTGGCTCTGCTGCTGAAATAGCAGCTCAAATGAATTAAAAACTACGGAGGAGCCTGTAAGGGAAGTAATCCCAGCAAGTGATGATTTAAAGAGCCACTGACCTCCCTGCAATGTGAACAGCAGCTTTTTAAGTATTTGGAAAAGAGGCTCACGTAAATCCTGGGTCTTGTATTCTATTAACCTCCCCTGGAGTGCAGGGAGGGTGGTGGAGGGATAATCCCCATGTGTCGATGTCTCCCTTTCTGTGGAGGAGAGCAGGGTGAGGTTTGCCTCCTGTTTCAGGCTTTGCTGAAAGTGATAATTCAAATGAAAGACAGTTCCTGTGAGGGCACAGTGCCAGGGGTCCCTGTAGCTCTGGGACAGCTTTGCTCACTGGAACACTTCTTTGTAGAAATAGCCTCTGGGTTGTTTAGCTGGGTTCTGCACCTCTGGGGGTCACCAACCAGTCTGGGGTCCTGAAGTCAAGAACTGTGTTCAGACTGGTGCTGGAGTGGGTCCAGAGAAGGGCAGCAGAGCTGGGGAAGGGTCTAGAGCATCAGTCTGGTGAGGAGCAGCTGAGGGAGCTGGGGGTGCTGAGCCTGGAGCAAAGGAGGCTCAGGGGAGACCTTATCACTCTTTACAGCTCCTTGGATGGTGGTTGGACCCAGGTGGTTGCTGGTCTCTTCTAACAAGTAATAAATGACTGAAAAAGAGGAAATGGCCTCAAGTTGCACCAGGGGAGTCTTAGGTTGAGTATTAGGAAAACATTCTTCACTGAAAGGGTTACAAAGCCATGGAACAGGCTGCTCAGGGGTATGGTAGAATCACCATCCCTGGATGTGTGAAAGTCATGTAGATACGGTGCTTAGGGACATGGTTTAGCAGTGGACTTGGCAGAGTTAGGTTAATGGTTGGACCTGATGATCTTAAAGGTCTTTTCCAACCTAAGTGATTCTATGATTCAAGTCATGGGGGAAGGGTGCCAGAAAGGGTGGTTCTTTGGGAGGGAGCTGGATGTAGTACCCTGTGCCCCTGGGAACAGCCAGTTGCAGTGACAGACTCACGATATTTTTGGGAAGCAGTTACATTAAGGACACCAAGGTGATGGAATTAGGAATCCTTTCCAACAAGATGCTCCCAGTAAAAAAAGGGATTAGAGAAATGGGCGGATGGCAGAGCTGTGAGCAGACACGGAATGGATAAAACAACTGAAGCAGGAAAAGCAGGGAATATAAACCTGGAAAGGAGCAACACGCTGCAGGGCGGCAGCTCTGCCCTGCTGGGACAGAGCCCGAAATCACCGACAGGGCTTTGCAGGACACAGCAAAGCTCGACCTGCCCGTGCAGGGACACCTGCCCAGCTCCTGAGGTGGTGGGGGTGTGTGGGGTGACCGGGTGACACCCGCAGGGCTTCGCCGGGGGGTGGCTGGGGCGAAGGGGGGTAAGC
>NW_008584899.1:0-54555 GCF_000691845.1 Merops nubicus
GCGCCCGGGCCTCTGCTGCTCCCTGCCGACCCGCCGCTCGGGCAGCCGGGCAGCCGGCACCGCAGCACGCAGGCAGTTTCAGGCCGGGTTGGAGACACTTGTGTTTATAGACACGGCAGTGCTAGTCTCCACGCTCTTACCAAAGGACTTCTTTTTGGTACCTTACACCAGCAACTTTGTCAAGGGTTAAGGCTGGGCAGGCCACTAGACAAGTGTCAGATGCCCTCCATTAACCCTTCTCTCATTCCAAAGGGGAAGAGAGAGGGAATAAAGGAGAGAGACTTACGGATTGGAATAAAAAACTAAAACAATAATAATAAAATTAAGGATACACAAAACCAATATTGAACCCAGCCCTCCTGATGGTAATTACACCAACATCACCACTGATGCTGTGCATCAGGCACTGGGGAAGTCAGATCTAGCAGCAGATGGGAACTGGATTCAGGAACACGGATTGGGATTGAAGCCAGAACAGACAGAGTCCTTCTCAGACACTGGCCATTGAAGAAGAGGCTTGACCCTCGTGATCCCTCAGCTTTACACTGACTGTTATGTACATGGGATGGATTCCTCATCGGTCAGTTTAGGGTCACTAGTCTTGTCCACTTCTTCCTGCAGGTGCTACCTCTTATCTACTGCACCTCAACGTGGCACAAAGATTTAGCAATTTCTGTGAGATCTGCTAAATTTCTTGGTTTCTGTGGGATCAAGTCTAAGCAGGATCCTTTCTGCACACCCCAACCCTTGGTGGTAACTCTAAACTTGAGGTGTTATCACTGCTAGCAGCAGACACTGTCTGAGAAAATCTGCCTTTAACTTCTGAAAGTGAAGTCACTTAGAAGAGACTGAGCTGAAAAATAAAACCACTGAACAGAATTAGTCCTGTTCTAACTCAAACCAGGACAAACACCAATGACATAATATTTGTGAGAAGCTCAAATGCCATACAGAAAAGGCAGCAAACCCACTTTCCTATCCTCACACTTGCAAACACACCCAGCACCTTCCCCCATATTTTTTTTTCCAATTGCACGATCAAAATCCTGGTATAGAAGCCTCATCTCATATTTTTTGACTTCTTCAGGTTGACAATACCGTGCTAAAGTCTGTTCGACCAGCAGGAAGGAGTTGGCAACTTAGTGGTACCATTTTTTTCAGGTCTAACCCCTCTTGGCCATTCTTACCAGGAGGACAGGAATGTGGACAGGGTCTGTCTTTCCCTCAGAGACCCTCCTGATGTCTAATTTCTCTGCTGCACCACGTGCTTGTCTGTAATACATATTAATTATTTAAAAATCCATATTAAACTGGAGTTAGGATTGAGAATATATAGAGCAGTATGTTAAGGTAGTAAACTCTTATGGGGATATTATAATTACCCCATAAAGAAACATGACAACCCCAGTGACTTGAGATGAAGCATAAAAGAAATTAAATTAGGTTAGAGATAGGGAAAATGTCTCCATCTAACCTTTATGAGGCTCTCTAGTGAGATCCTGAGGATTAAAAAAGGAATAAAAAAAAATCAGTTTAAACTAAAATATCTTCTTCATAAGCAAGCAATCATTGCTTTATGTTCCTACATCATTGAAGTACAGTGTACCTAAACCAGGCTCACTGGCAGTGGGCTAAACTTAATTAGTATTGCTGACTGCAAAGGCTGGGTCAGCTCTGCTGCTCTTCAAAGCCAGGTTGCAACACACTGGAAGCTCCAGTAAAGACAAAAGATGGATTTTGCTTGGACAAAGGTTTCCCAGATTTGAGAGTGCGTGCTGCTCGCTCCCTTCTCTTTGAAGAGATTTCACTGTTCCCATTTGACAGCATTCTGTTGTTTGCAGACGTTTCTTAATAGATTTCAGTTTCAATGACACCCGTATGAGACCTACAAAATGAAAAATAAAATGAAATTTGATTAAATGCTATGGAAAAAAAAGCTAAGCATGAAGTGGAAAGACTTCATGAGTAAAGCAAGGAAAAAATTAGGCACAGTGAGATGTAAGATGGCTAGATTATTATGGTGCACTTTCATTTCCACACCGCGCTTAAATTCAGCAGCAGTTAATATGCTGACTGTACAGCTGAGATAACAACAATATCAAACTCAATGAGACTTCAGGGGTTCTGACCTTTTTAAAGGGAGCTTGCAGTTGTGAGATGATCCAGTTATCCACACAACTGCAAAGCAACCTGGATGCACACAAAAGGTACATGAAGGCCACCAAAGGCCCCGTGGTGATTGCCATCAGGTTGGAGTTCCAGGCTGGGTGGGACGTTAGTGTCATGCCCAAGAACCAGAGGCAGGAAAATGAGAAGGAGGTGACTAAATTCAAAACAACTTTCTTCTGTGCCTGTGTTTATGCACACATGTGTGTTCCTGAAGTAAAGAACGGCATGTTGTCTGGAGGAGGAGGAAGAGGAGGAATGGGCCGATGCCAGCCTGGTTCTGACATTGTGTTCAGGTACTGGGTAGTTATCAGCTCAGGTTTAGCTAAGCTCAGAAACCAGATCAGCTGTAGCCACAGTTCAGTCTCTCAACTGATTTGCTGTTAATCCTCCTCTTGTATTGATTGCCATCTGTTCTCACTATGCTTTTTTCATGTTTACATCCACCCTTTATTATTCCACGCTGCATTGCTCTCATTTATTAGCAGTGTCAAGATCAGTTTCTTCCCAAGACAAGCCCTGCCCTTCTACCACCACTCTCTGGCACTGGGCCTGCCCTGTTGCCACACACACGAGTATTGGGGTATAATTTTACTCATTCTTCAATTACTTCTGTTCTCAATATGAGGGATCTGGTGGATTCCCTGGTTTATGTGATACATTTTATTACATATAATGCTCTTTATTATATTATACCATATGATGTACCACCCTGTAGCAGAAGGGGATTCATCTTGATTTACCCTTCTGATATTGAGTTTCTGTGTTGGTTGAACTTCCTGGATCAATTGAAATGGGGCAAAGGGGTGATGGGTTTTACTTGTGTGTTCACCATTTATACTCTAGATACTATAAATTTTGCTAGGAGATTAGTCTGGGCTGCTGCACTTGAGGCAGGCAGGCAGGCAGGTCCCTGGCAAGGAGGGGGAAGGATATTTGTGGAGCTGCTCAGGGACAGATACTGCAGCAGGGAGCCTGCCACGGCAGCAGGGCAGAGAGAGCAGAGATATAGCTAGACCTCAGAGGCAATGAAAAGAAAGAGGTTCTTCCAAGGAGAGATACTGGGTAAAGTTTCTTTCAATTAGGAAGCCACCAGAAGTTGCTGGCCTGCAAGCAAGACTGAAGGAAAGGACCTACCCTGAAGAACTGGGGGTTGGGGATGTGGGGAGGAAAAGATTTGTTTACAAAGCTTTTAATCTGCTTCAGATGCAGATTCAGGTTTCCTTGGCTGCAAGTGACTTTACTGGAGCTTGTCTTTTAGTGAAATGGAGCTGCAGAGATGGAAACCGTTCTCATGTGCTCACCAGAAAGAAAAGGTGCAAGCAGATCTACCTCAACGCTATGCCTCATGTTGGGTCACGTCACCTTAGTTTTTCTTCACAAACTCCTTTTTCAGATCTAATTCAAAGCCCCTCTATTACGCTCTGCTTGAAAAAAACTGATGAAATCCAGCCAAGCTTTCAGCAGAAAAAGCAGCCCACTGCTTCAGAAACCAACATCATTCCTGGCACTGTTTTTCTTCTTTCTTCGTGGCTTGTGCATGCATCTAAGTACTTAAATCACCCACAGCTCCCTGCTGAGGACCCTCAGAGAGAGAGAAAGGTACTGCAAGAAATTAGTCTCCCTTTGGTTACATTACTTATTGTGATGTAGGCACAGATGAGTATTCTCTACATATCTAGACTTTCTAGTGCAATTAAGTGCTGTATAGTTCTAGGGTTGTCATCCACACAGTTTAGCTTACTTCAGTCTTAGCCCAGGCTATTCACTGATGGATAAGTTCCATTTTCCTTAGCCCAGAGGTAGCTGCCAACTCATATGCTACAGCTAACTGCTGATTTTTCTTCTTCCTCTTCACATCAGAGCTCCAAACCTGTTTCTTTCCTATAACCATATAATTAAAATTTTTCTTTCTCCCGTCTTGCTCTTGCCTGAAATCAGCTTCAGTCTGGTTAGAAAAATCCATACTGATCCTTCACGATTTTCAGCCACAAGTCCTAGTACTACAGATGCAGTGTGTCCTCTTGGACATTTTACTTATCATCACCTATAGCAGTAGTTGCATTTTTTTTTTTATAGTACTTCTCCCACCTCTCATCACATGTAAATGTCAGTGCTGCTTCAGGATTTGCCTGTCTTCTTTTTCCTGCTCTTTCCTTGATTTGATTTTTTGATCCATTTAAGCCTAGTCCAGACCCTTTCTGTTTGTGCTTACAGCCATTGCCTTTAGTCAGCTGTGGGCTGGTCCTCAGAGCTCTGATGAAAGCTGAGCTTTAGGTCACAACTGTTCTTTGTACTCTGTCAACTGTGAGGTTATTAGAGCCATCGATCAAAATACATGGTAAATAAAAAGTATGACTCTCCCTGGTGCTGGATGTAGTATTATTGTTCAACATCATTTTCTCTGCTCTCAGCCAGTTCCACATAGCTTTTAATCTCCATGCAGCAAGCCTCCTTCAGTTCAGGTGGCACCTCACAGCAACGTGCTAAAGAGCTGGTGGCTCAAACAATGCCACATATGTCACTAACAAACACTGAGCACACACACTCCCATCCAAAGTGTGGTTTGAAAAACAGGCTGGAGAGAATCAGGAAGGTGCAGATGGCAACTCCACCCCATCCTGCTCTCGGTGAGGTGACCCCTCCTCTGTTGTGCCACCAGAGCCCATTATCCCCGCTAGCAATGCTGATGCAGCCAGAGCCCTTTCATGCATATGTAGCATCAGAGATTGTCCCTGGCTCCTCGATTTCAGAGTTCACCAAGGCTCAGATAATAGGATTTTTATTTTCAGAATATGAATGGAATTTGGCAAATGCTCACACAGCATTATAATCTTATTTGATTTAATGTATTTTTTTGTGTGGTGTTTCAGAGATTGCCAAGATACCAGGCTTGGTATGAAGCTCCTGCATGTTCATAGGACACAGCACACTTGAGATCACACAGACTTTTCTGATTAATGCCGCTAGAGATTTCCAAGACACACCAGCATGTAATTCCTTCTCCAGCACAGCTGAAAAGCATAAGGCCTTGGAGCATCTAATCAAATTTTCCTGGAAGAAAGGTGGGCTCTTTTGATTTCCCACCTTTCCATCCCATTCTTCTGCAGCTATTCCTCCTACAGCATCCTGGCCTTTCTGGCTCACATGCTGCCCTCCTGCCACAGGTGGGTAATACCACCCAAGTACAAGCTGTCTCTCTTTCAGCCCTTCTGACTTAAATATTGTGCCTATATACCACCAGTCAGATGTTTGGGTTTTTTTTTTCCCCCTCAAGTTTTTAGATTTTAAGCCTCAGATTTCAAGTTTTCCACATAACTCTCACTTCTTACGTTCGTAAGGATGCTAAGTCTGCTTTTTCTCACTTCTTAAGTATCATCTTGCTTGAGACAGTATCTAAACTTCCTCTGCCAAAATCCTTTTCTTCTCATCTTGACAAATGTATACTCTCAGTTTCCAAGTTCCCGTTTTCTTTAAAGTCCAGAGGCTCCAGTCAGAGCTGGAAACGAGACATGCACCTTCTGCCTCTGGCATTGCCACCTTTCTCCAATCAATAGTGGGACCCAGAAAAATACCTCTGCTGTACATGAGCTTCCCAGAGCTGCCCTGCCCTCCTCTAGCCTTCTGGTATCATCCTCTCATCTTGTAAGATTTGTTATTCACACTCTTTAGTCCCCTGCATTATAACAATTTCCTCTCCATCTGCCTTCAGCATCAACAGAAAATCCTCCACACTTTCTTCACCACGCAGTACATGACCACCTTCCCCCGTATATTCCCATTGCAAAGACCACAGCAGATCTGGCCAGAGACTGGGAGAGGTCTGGACACCAGCACAGCTTCTCCTGTCACGCGGAGTGGAGGTGAATACTTCATACTGCTGGTGGACCTGGGGTGGTGAAGAGCCACCTCTCTGCTCACACGCATCCCAGATATACCTTTCTCTGCACTGCCTGTGCTGGTGGCCATGGGGGAAGAACCAGGAGAGCGTGTCTGATTTAATTTAAATTTTGTGCATACTGCCTATAGTAATGAGACTGCAAGTACAGGCATTCTAGCCATTATGCTATATGAAAATTATATTTCCATATTTTCCCAGATGAAACATCATTCAGATTCTATCTCCTTTTTTTTTTTTTTCCCCCCTGGATAGGTCTGGAGGAGAATCACTTTTATAATCTACTTTCAATTACTACAATTGCACAACCATAAAAACCCCACTAAGATAAAAAAACTCCAGAAACTATTATAGAGGCTCAGAAATGAACTCTTAAATTGCTGTGTTACATTCATTACCTAGCTCAGTAGGCTCTCAATGGTTTATTATCATTTTAAACTCAATAAAGAGTGCATCTCTCAAAGGGCAGAAAAATCTTCATACCATTATTTTATTGTTTATCAAGTTAATATAAAATCATTGCATAATGAATACAGTTTCTGTTTTCAGTTTTTTTCTGTTTTGAAAGCAATTTTCTGGGAAAACAAATGATGGTGAAACTGAAAATCTCTGCATTTTGACTGTTTAGTTTTGTACTATTATTGTTTTGTTGTTTTATTCTGCAGTGAGATACTGACCTGTAGAAACACTACAGTCACAAGCACATTTAATTGAGGTGTTCCAACCAAGATTTCTGAATACTCTGGTTTTAAGTGATTATTGGAAAGATGATGTTTGGCTTGCTGAATGTTTTATTTACTACAAAGACAGTTTAAATTGTCCTTCCACAATTAATTTTTTTTTCTTTTTTTTTTGTAGAACAATTCCTTGGATCTGAAATGAAAATTTATCTCACTGAGGAATAAAGAGCGAGCTTTTGGTTCTATCTGAATTGATTTTTCCCAACTCAAGTTCAGTTCAGTTCTGTACCACTGAATCAATCCTTTAGAGTTTTACTTACAAGTGACACTGGTATATTTAGAGAAAACTTGTGAAGGTCACATTCTCCTATCAATAGTACAGATGCAATTCAGGGAGCCCAAGGTACACAGTACATTTTTATCTATTATTTGGCACATATATAAACAAAATACAAACACCAAAACACCTCACTGATAATACCACTGATTAGACTACAGAAGAATTTACAGTCTGGTAACTGCACTGTCAAATTTCTTACCAAGTTTGTGATCTTTCCATTTTTTTCAAAGCTGATACCAGCTAAGACCATTGCTTTGTGAGAAGTACTACTCAGTCTGTGGAAAATAGGTTGGGTCTGGCTGTCAGTGGAGAACACACACACATAGATGGGGTTGCTTCATGTTTTGGGCAGGCTCAGCAGAGGAGTCCTGGACTGGCTGGATGGACAGAGCCATCTCCTTTCCCTCAGGTGGGACCTCCAAGCTTTTCACCAGAACCCACCTTGACTTGGGAGGAAGGGCATGACAGACAAAAAAAACCTTTCCACCAAAGGTTTTTTCACTCTATAAAAAAATGTCAGTAGATAGTGTTCTATAAAAACATTTTAAAAATGTGTGGGTTGAGAGCAAAAAATCTTTGAAAAAAGACCTAGCAAGAACAAATGCCCAAATAACATCCTTGCTCTGCTTTTGTCCACAACCAGTGCTGTGAGGCTGGCAATCCTCTTCAGGGAAACCTCCACTGTTCAGTGAGAAGCTTTTAATCCTTAGACACTGACCACAGTACGAATGACTGTAGTCTGGTCTTTCCTGGGAAAGCCTTCATCCCAAGCTCATTGCAACCCTAGCAAACTCATTATAATTAAGGCCTGTGTATGCATATAGGATGCACTGCATGTATTACTCAGATCTTAGCAGCTAAACTGGTCAGTGAAAAGTGAACCAAGACAGAGAAGTGGCTCCTGGGGTGCCGTGATGCTGTTCCAGTGGCCTCCTGGAAGGAAGCTTTAAGTTTCTGTTCAGCCTGGGGACAGCTCTAACTGGTTACACTTCTTTAGACTGGGTGTATCTATTTTTCCTGGCCAGATGCAATTTCCTTCTTCAACGCTGAAACTTTTCAAGAGGGAGGTCACAACTGCTGCTGCAGACTTTAAAATGTCAGAGAGCTCAGACGCCCTGTGGAATTCAATCAAGTTTCCACAGACCAGGTGCATAACTGAAAAAAGAAGATATTGTAATAATTAGAAGAATCTTGTGTGATTATAATCACAAGATGCTAGTAGATAAGGCATAATGTGTGCTGGGATGTGATGTCAAACGAAGAACATCTTCTTACTGGCTGTGGAAAGTCTTACACTCCTGGATGGAGCCTCTGACTGTTCAAAGATTGAAGTTAAAAAAGGGAAGAGAAGATAAGTGAGAGGAGTGGCTGCTTTGATGCAAGATGGAAAAGAGCAACTGGATATAGAGAGACTTGGCCTTTTTCATATCAGTTTGTCTCTGGATGGAAGAAATGTGTAGTGGATGGCTAGTGCTCTGCTTTATTATGTTTACCCTGGTGAAAAGTTCAGTGAGTCTTCCAAGTGTTAGACCTGAAAAAGACAATATATCACCATGACAGGCAAAGGGTTTTGAAGAACTGTCAAAGGAGGAGCAGCCAATATTTACAGGCAAACATCTTAGAAGAGATTTGTGGAGTGGAGAATGCATGCAAGCATGTATGTGTATTTATCTGTGTGTAAGAAGAGTTTTACTTACAACTCAAGAGTCTTGACTCCAGCTGGTGGCAATGCTGCAGGCTGGGAGCTGTCTCTTCAGAGATGGTGACAGCAACGTGTTCTCCACTATTCACATGGGCTTGGGCACCTTGTTAACCCCTCTGCAGAGGATGACGGAGGCAGAAATACCAGGCTTTACAGGGTGACTTGCAAGGGATAATGCTGAAAGCTTATAATTTCCCAAATTCCACTTCCTCCTCGCTTTTCTTCAGCCTCCACCTTCCCTCATCATGGAGGTTGCACCTCAGCATGTCTGGCAACTCACACTTCAAGGATTTTAAGTGTTAATGAGGTGAGCTTTGTAGCTTTCCCTGCTGCAAACACTGGGTGTGTTTGTAAGAGCCTCGCACGGCGTCAGCCCTTTTGCTGAGCTGCACAGTGCTATTGATTTCCCCAGCTTTTGCTGTGAGGGGTTTGTGGTAAAAAGCAGTGACTCAGCTGGTGTGCTCAGCAGAGCTGTTTTACATGCCCAGGCTGCCCTGCTGTTGCTGCTGAGTGGTTACAAAAAAAATCAAAGGCAAGCCTTTTAATTTGTTTGAAGTAAAGTGCAGGCAGCAGCAAGGTTTTCTGGCAACTTTGCAGAGATTATTGCAAATTCTCTTGATGGCAGGACTGATTCTGAGGGATAACCCTACGGGATTCTGCAGTAAGGGAAAGGGGGACAGAGATCAGGGCTCCAAATTCCCTCTTGGTTAGAATATGGCACACTGAAAGTAAAACCAATCCCACCCCACGAGCTGGGGAGTTTGGAAGAGGACATGCCTGGAAACAATGGCCCATCTGAACAGTGGGCAGGCACATGCTGGTGAGCTCAGCTCTAAACCTGTGTCCCTTTACTGCCTGCCTGGTTATGGTTTTTAATGTTGTCCCACAGGAAACCTGCAGATGTGAACTGCTTGCCATCACAACAAAGCTGAGACCTCTCTGAAGTTCTCACAGAAAGGAAATTCAGTAAGTGTGCAACCGCAGGAAAGGGAGGGAAAAAATATGTCTGTCTTGGGAGAAGGAGGGATTGTTTATCCTTTTCTGAAAGATATATAAGCTGTTCCTGACTGTGATCCTGCATATCTGTAGAGCAGGGCTCTTACATGCTTTCAGATCACCACAGATTCATAGAAGTGTGGGTCAGGAGGCACCACTGGGAGGTCTCTAGTTCAACCTCCTACTAAAAGCATGTTTGTCATCAACACTGCATGAAGTTATTCATGGCTTTGTCCAATGTTTTTAAGTATTGAAAACCTCCAAAGATGGAGATTCTACAGCCTTGCTGGACAAGATGCTTTGGTGCTGCCCTATCACCTCAGGAAAGATGTCTTTTCCAATGTCCATCCTGACCATCACGAGCCAGAGTTTGTGGCCATTGCCCCTTGTCATATGGACTGCCACTGTCAAGAATGTGACTCTATCATCTTTGCAACTGTCTTTTGAGTAGTTGTAGGCTGCTGTTAGATTCCTCTCTAGCCTCCTCTTCATCAGACTACACAAGCCCAACCTTTCCTTCTAAGATGCATCTTTCAGGCCTCTAGCTCTCCTTATAACCATACTTTGTATTGCCTCCAGTTTCTCCATGAACAAACAACTTGGAAAGCCTGAGAACTCCACCAGTGGAGTGTGACTGAGACTTCTGAGTGTCTCTGGACATGGAGCTGAAGCACTCAGGGTACTCAGGCTCCCCACCACAGCACGAGAAGACTGTGCCGTGAAAGCACAGCTCTCATCTCCAGATGTCTATCTGAGATTCAAGGGTCTGTAGCAGGTAGCCAGATGTACCAACAGGCATTTGGGCAGATGCACGTAGGAGACAACCTGGGTGCATTGAAACAGAGCTATATTTTTCACCAAGCTTTTGTTTTGACACTTTGATGTTCTTCTATCCCAGCAAAAATCATACGGGTTACTTAAGGAGAAGGGTGCTGGCTGGAGAAAGGACTGCTTTTGAAGTGCTTAACCCATGCACCCACTCAATAGCACTGCCTTGCAAAGCAGAAATAGAAAAAAAAACAGAGAACAGACTGACCTGAATTCAAAAAGCCTGACAACAAGCCCAGTTGCTGAAAGGCTGCAGCACAGAAAGCTCACAGTGGGATCTCTGAAAGCCAGGAGACCTAGGATCTTGGGAAAGGAGCATGGACATACTGACTTATTGTCTGCAGCAACCCCTCAGGTATTTCTAGGTCCCTTATATGTTGGTGAGACCTCCAACTGCCAAATGTATAAAAAATACTGTATTAAAAATATTTTGAGTGGTGTTTAACAGTTTTGTAATGGCAAGCAAACTCTCTCACCCTTCCGAGTCCTCCGAGAGCTGCTGTGGGGAAACAGCAGAGCTGCTCTCTCCCTGGATTTATGCATTCAACGACCTTGGCAGAGGTACAGAAGAAACTCTTTACCAGAGCAATGGATTGTTTTTCATTTCTTTCAAGATCAGACACAAACATACTTTCTCTCATCAGATACAGATTTTGAAGTTCTGCTTTTTCCCCTTCCTCTTCAATAAAAAGATTTCAAGCGCAGAGAAAAACCACATACTCCAGCTGTTTGGATTCTGCTGCCCTCCTACAGCATCCCATGACAGCAGATAAAAAGCTGCTGTTTTGAATCCTTTTTCCTGAGCTCAGTATTCAAATTGCAATGGAAGCTACTATCTGCATTTGGCAATTTTAACTCTCTGGTGATTGAAACCAATTCTTCTTAGCTAGACATGTAAAGATGCATTATGTTCTCCTTCACCTGAGAGTACACAGGAATGGTTTTGAGACACAGATGATGGGGATTTGGAGGGTTCCAAACATAAAGGGAGGATTTTCTATGCTGGATCGAGCCGGATTCCTATCCCACCCCTCCTGCCCTCCACTCAGGACTGCTCTGTTTGGTACTGACTGTGATTCGTGTGTCTGAGGGAGGTGACAAAACCTACCCGTAGCTGATGTTCCACACCAACAGTGTGATACCGTAGGTGGAGAGAAGGTGATTTCCTTCTGACCTTGGAAAAAAAACAACTTAAGCAATGGAGTTGCTGCTATGCAGGCCAACAGATGCTGTAGTTGATTTTAAAAATCCCTCCCTTCTTATGGAAAAAAAAGAAGTTAATACTGCATGTGAAGGCACAAAGGAACAGTCATGAAGTTTGCTCTTATCACGGTATTAGTGAGAGCAAACAGATTATGAAACCTCTCAATCTTGCACAGGCTAGGATGGAGAACAGCCATATAAATGTGTTCTAGATAACTGTGTTCATTCAGTCCCTTAGCTTCACCACATTTTTAGCCAAGCATTACAGTTACAATACTAGTGATGAAAATACCTGATGAAAACCTTTACATTAGAAATTTGTTGGCTTTGCTAAGTTGTCTGGTTTGTATTCATTGCCCTGAAAATGACTTCATGCCTTCTAGATAATCCTGGAAGTCTAATTACTGCACTGGGCTCTGTAAGCAAGCTCATCAGTTGTAAAACAAGACATTGACATTCATCTTATCGACATCACTCTTTAGTCCTCACCTGCATGCATGGCTCTGTATAGAGAGTGGCATCAGCAGCCACCCTGAGGAGGTTTGTTCACATGACTGATGCCAAATATTTGCCCACTTCCAAAAGATTTCCTTATTTACCTTTTCGTTAAACAGTGTTAATGTGGTTTCCATTAGCCCCTCTTGAAAGGCTAATCAGCACAATTTACCTGTGCACACAATACACTGAGGGACTTATCAGTAGATTATTGACATAACAGAAGTAACAGAGCTACCACTACAACAATACATAGTACAGGGAAGATGTAGTGTAGTACACAAAGAAGTCAAAGTCTTTCCAATTATTGTATAGCTCTTCTGGCTCACTTGTTCACTGGTTTTCCTTCAGAAGGGGTTGCTCTTCCTTGCAAGCAGAATGAAGGCAGAATCAACACAGCCCTATTTCCTATACAGATAAACACTGACGATCTCCAGCCATTCAGGGGTGCAGTAGTTCAGAGAATCATCAAATCGTTTTGGTTGGAAGAGACCTTTCAGATCATCAGGTCCAACCATTAAGCCAGCACTGCCAGGTCATCACTAAACCCCATGTCTCTAAGTGCCCCATCTACATAGCTTTTAAGTCCCTCTGGGGATGGGGACTCCACCACTGCCCTGGGCAGCCTGGGCCAGGCCTTGACAACCCTTCTGGGGAATAAATTTTTCCTCATGTCCAGTGTAAATTTCCCCTGGTGCAACTTAAGGCTGTTTCCTCTTGTCCTATTGCTTGTTCCTTGGGAGCAGAGATTGACCCCCACCTGGCTCCAACCTCCTGTCAGGGGGCTATGGAGAGCCAGAAGGTCTCCCCTGAGCCTCCTTTGTTCCAGGGTCAACAAGCCCAGGTCCCTCAGCTGCTCCTCACAAGTCTTGTGCTTTAGACCCTTCCCCAGCTTTGTTGCCCTTCTTTGGACACGCTCCAGAACCAGTTCACATGAGTGTAGCCCACTTTTTGTTCCAGGACTGGCTCCCCCTTTTATCATAATTTCAGTTATAAAGACTGTTACCATTAATGACAGGAGCTCACAGACATTTTTGTATTTATTGTTTCCTCTCTGGATTGGGCCATAAAATAAACACCAGATAGACAGACAGATAGACAACCAGGTAGATATTCTGTCTGGCAGGTTTTCACTTTACAAGCCATATATTGGGCTAAGGCAGCTGCTATTAAATTTCAACTCAAAACTCAGTGGTAGCCCTATGATAAGAATTGACCTTTTAAAATCTTGTCCTCTGCAGAGGCAATTTTTCTGAGGAAAAGTGCTCTGTAATGCCTTGGAGCCATCCAGAGGTAGACAAGAAAGCAAGTGGAAGGCTTTACTCCTGAGCTGTCTGAAAGCTCTACTTAAACCTTGCAGTGAGACCTGTTCTTCTGAGCTTGCAGAGACACATTATGGTCCACCTCTGTTTAAAACCCTCATACAGTGCCCACCCAATGAAAATCTTAGACCTTATGTAGATATGGATGGGACCCTGCTAAATCTTCTAAGCACTGATGGAGTTCTGTCGTCCTCTGAACGCCTCAGCAAATTAATACTACCCTAGCCTCTTGCGAGTGAAACATGGTTCTCCCCATTTCAGACATAAAGCACAGAGACAATAAATGGCTTTACATACATAAAATAATGTCTGCCACCCACCTAGGCTTTGAACCCAAACTGATGATGGTCCCCGATGAAAGTCTTTCCTGGGGCCAACACACTGGTTGGGTGAAAGAGCACTGAGGAGCTGCATCCTGCACTTGCCACTGGGTGCTGAGCCATTAAGCATGGTCATCCTCACAGGGGTGGCAAGAACTGCTGCAGCAGGTGAAAATAATCCTCTCCTGGGGCTCAGAACAACTGGAATAATACCTATTACTCGCTATGCTAGAGCTGTTCAAGAGTGAAGGACCCAGAGGCCAAACCCATTAAAAACTTGGAAAAAGGACAACAAAGCTCAGGGAAGTGCCATTTGCATTCATACAGAATATCAGCAAGGAGCCTTAAATCCTTGGGGTTTATACATGCTGAAGAAACTTTGCAGATCTTGCTCCTCCTTCCCCCTTGGCAGAAGCACAATTTAAAAATATAATAGAGAGATTAAAAAGACCTCGCCTTGCTTTTATTTTCTTTTTTTTTATATATGTGTTAGATGATGAGTAAATTAAGGTCTCTCTTAACAAATATCCTGGTTCCTCCAGCTGATCAGAGGTTTTCTGCAAGCACATCTGACTGGCAAAGCAGTGCTATTTCTTAAGAACTGAAACTTTTCACAGCAGGGTGCTGGGTTCTGTGCCAAGCCTCTCCAGCAGGTCCACAGCCCTGCCGTGGCACTTCTGCTTTGAGAGGATCATACTGGACAGCCTGGACTTGTTTTGCAGTAACCTGGTGCATTTGGTACAGTCATAGAATGGTTTGGGTTAGAAGAGACCTTAAAGGTCACGTAGTTCTAATGCCCCTGCCATGGGCAGGAAAATTTCCTGAGCATGGTACCCATGCAAAAAAAAAAGTTTCTACAGGAGAAAGAAATGAAAATATTTGGAAATTTTGCCTCAGTCAGATGTACTTTCTTTATCTCCCTCTCTTTTCTTAATGGAATCTGTTGCCTAAACATTTCTGTGCTTTTTGTCTCCAGTTCTATTCTGCTCTTACTTGGAGGCAGCAATTTTGCTCAAGAGATTTATAGCAATAGAAAATAGAAGACAAAAGTCTCATTGATGATTTCAGACAACAAAGGAAAAACTGAACAAGAAGGTAATTAAAGTAAAATCCTGAAAGCTCTTCATTCTACAAGGTAAAAAAAGTGTCTCTAAATCCCAGTTTAATTTTTCTTGTCATGTTGACTATCCAGCTCCAATGAATAGACAAAATGTTCTAGTGTGTCTCCCTTTGTGTACATATTTTTAGTTCTTTTTCCTGCCCTTATATTACAAAAGGTTGAGAAGCTGGAAGTGGTTCTGTGCACAAAGGGAGGGTATTTGCTCTGCAGCCTGATGCCTATTGGGTTTTAAACCTGTTTGAAATAATTAATTGCAACCTATTGTAATTAAATATAAATTAGTATTATTAACAAAGCAAACCAAGAGCAGTTTGTAAAGTAGATGTTTCCTTTTACAGAAATCTCCCTGAATATGAGAACACTGTCTTCTGACCCCTGAGGACTCCATGCCAATCAGAAAAGGCATTTTTCAGTTTTAGATGTGACAATTGTATTCCTTTATGCAACATAACATTTTATTATCTGGAGTGTAGAATTATTGTATGAAGAGCTTATCCAAGAATTCTACCAGTTAAACCCCATATTCTTCTCATGGCAGATTTTTTCTGCATATCAGTTCCAGCAAAAAGATGCATATAAGCAGCATCATTGAAGGACTGGAATACCCAGAATGTACATCACTTGACAATCCAGCTCTGAAAAGCCACACCAGAGACTATCACCTTGAGCACTTGGCACTAAGAAAATTCTTTCTTGCAGCAAAATTCCCAGCCTACTCCAGGAGGGAGTAGGTGAATTTATTAAATGGACTGCTTAAGAGTTAATAGATTCCATCCCCCACGGCACCTTGAAAAGCAGTTGATGAAAATTACTTTGGAGCAGAAGGTGTTTGTTTCTGGGAGACCTTAATGAACCTAAATGCTTCTTCAGTTTGGAGAAGCACAACATTGCCCAGGGTGGTTATAGTGGTAGATGATTACCAGGGCAAAATCACATCTTTGTTACACTGCCTGTTCACTTTTTGACTATCCCCTCGTTGCATGGAACCTTCTCACTAGAACCTAGCACTGAGCTACAGGGTCTGTCTGCCAAGATACATCACCCAAGGGTGCAAACCCAGGTGCAACTGCTCTTTCCTCTTGCACTCACACTGAAAGAAGCCAGTTTCCCAGTGCCCCAAAGCAAATCGAATAATCCCTTCAAACTCAGCAACTGCTGGGCTTTAGAAAGGAACATTTGGTGGAGGAAAAGTGTTTTCTTCTAGGCTCTGAGGGAAGAGAGAACAAACAATGACTCCACTGTACGACGAGGGTTTGCCTTGCAGTAGCATCCAAACACCAGTATTTCACCAGCAATGCAGATATTTTCTGCACCTTGTGTCAAGTCAGAGATGAACTGTGAAAGTAGATATTTCTGTTAGGACACATGAGAACACATCCTGCAAGTGTGTAGATGTTGTGTCTTCCACCTTGCTCTGAGGGCAGCATCGGCAATACCCTACTAAGCTGGATGCAGAACTGTGCCACGTACTGCCTCCTAGGGAGGGCTTTTACAGGCTGTCATCTCTCTTAGTGCTAATTCTGTGACAATCAGGAATAATCAGAGGCACAGAATCGCTTAGGTTTAAACTCCTCAAGTCCAACCATTAACCTAACTGTACCATCTCCACTGCTAAACCACATCCCTCAGCACCATATCTACGTGACTTTTAAACACATCCAGGGACGGTGATTCAACCCCTGCCCTGGGCAGCCTGTCCCGGGGTTTGACAAGCCTTTCAGTGAAGAAATTTCTCCCAATGGCCAACCTAAACATCCCCTGGCACAACTTGAAGCCATTTTCTCTTGTGCTATTGCTTGTTACTTGTGAGAAGAGACCAGCACCCACCTCTTTCCAACCCCCTTTCAGGTAGTTAATATAGCTAAAGCTCAGTAATCCCTCTAGGCCATTGGCCCCTCACTTCTCAAGACCCTCTATCAGCAAAAGACAGATAGGTTCAGGTTCATGTCTTTAGCTCCTTCTCGTCCTAACTGGAGTGTTTGCATGGGTTTGGTGTAGCTATCCTTAACCAAACCTCTGTGTTCAACCTGGTTAATCCTCACAAATTCTCTCTGCACGCATAATCCAAACAGCCATCTTTCCCAATATTTCACTGTCTTCTTTTCCACAGCCCCTGTGAGGTTTGCAGGCTGCATCTAGTTCCCTGAGGGAGGTAGCAAAAATCACAGCAGATCAGGCTCTTTGCTCTGTAATTTCCCAAGGATCAAAGTTTAGTTATCATTAGAATGCAAATGTCACAATATTATTAAACTGGTGCATCAGGACAGAGCATATCTTCATCTTTGAAAATATTTCTATGTGATGTGACATTTTAGTAACATTTGAGGGAGGATTTTTTTTCTCTTTAATGATCTTTCTCCACTTTTTTAGGCCAGCTTAAGTATGCTGCTCCCACCTGCTAAAATAACGTTTAAATTAAAGTATTTCAACAAAGTCTTTTTCTTTTTCAAACTGGGTCCAACATCCATCTTGTTATTTTATTTAATGTTTCTCAAGGAAATGAAAAAGAGGAAAAAGAGAAATCCCAGTTCCACTGAAATCAGTAGCATACAGTAGAATCATCAGAATGGTTTAGGTTGGAAGGGGCCTTAAAGATCACCTAGTTCCAATCCCCCTGCCATGGGCAGGGACATCTCCCACTAAACCAGGTTGCACAAGGCTCCATCCAGCCTGGTCTTGAGCACCTCCAGTGATGGAGCATCCACAACTTCCCTCGGCAACCTGCTCTAGTATCTCACCACCCTCAGAGTGAGGAACAACTTCCTTACATCTAACCTAAATCTCCCCTCTTCCAGTTTGAACCCATTACCCCTCATCTTATTACTACAAGCCCTTGTAAAAGCCTCTCCCCAGCTTTCTGGTAGGCCCCAGTGAAGCATAACTTTCTGACTTCAGAAGAACCAATATGATGTTCTTCAGAAGAAGAACCAATACGTTCATATGTTGGGATGAGTAGAAGGCACCTCATTGAACTCAGGCTGGTCAAATCCTATTTGATAGGCCCTACATCACATTATATTTACTCCCAGTTGGAAAAAGGCACCATATTGCTCTAGTGCAAGCTTCCTACAGCCCCTGCTGTGGGGGGTGAGCTAGTCACTGAGCTAAATGTCACAGCAGTGCATGCTGGTAAATCCCACCCTGCTTTAATACCAAAACCTTTGATCGCATTGTTGGTGGCCATTAAAGAGAAATTAATTACAGAGTGGTTCCTGCAAGAAAGAAAACAAGTCTAGACTATATTTTTTTTTGCACATCTTGGCTTGGACATCTCAAGGAATACTTGCAACCTTAACTAGCCTAGAGGGTTTATTTGTTCATTATAGTGCAGCCAGAATTATACCCTGTAACAACTCTGATAACGTTTGGGAAGGATACAAAGATTCAAATGCAGTTTTAACTTGGCTTGCCTTTTTTTTTTTAAAAAAAAAAAAAAATAAATCTGATTCTTCTCACATTTTTGGTATTTTTTGTCCTTTGTAGATAAACACACCAACTTTGTGTACCGACACTACATCAACTTATACCACCACTGATACTGTGCAGCAGGCAACTTAAGTAAAGTCTGGTTTTCATTCTCTATTATTATAAACCAGATTCTGGCTTCATATGACTAAAGGGATACAGAGAGGTAGGAATATTTTCACTGCATATGGAAAACCCCAAGTTTTCCAAATCCAGGGGCTTGGTTAACTGTGATTTATATTGATCTATATGATCATAAAATCACCAGTTTGGAACAAACTAATTTTTTTTTTTTTTAATATGTGTTGCCTGAAAGACTAGTAATTACACTCATAAACCAAATACTGAATTAAAGCATAGTAAATTTAAAAACAAAAGCAGTCACAAGATGCTTCATTAGGAATCCCACTAAGTCAAAACAAAGGTTAATTTATGTTTACATGACACTGAAACTCCCAGCAGTGTCTGTGACAGGTAAATTTTCAAGTCTTTTCCCACTCTAAACTTACATTCTTGAGGTTTCCAGAAATATTTATGTTTTGGCTTAACAGTTGTAAGCAGGGTCCCAAAGCTGTCTTGTTGATTTAAGTGGACAGCATTTATATTATTATTGTGCTGTGTGGGGGTAAGAAATCCTGAGCAGACCCAGAAGTTGGTAGGTTGTTGTGAGTAAACAGATGAAGAACGCTAGAGAGCAAGTTGGTGGGTTAACAGAGCAAGAGTTGCTCTTTGCAAAGTCAACAGTTGTTGACCAGTACATGAGCTAGACAGTTAAGAGGCAAAAAACCAGCTAATTTCACTCAAATGAAATAAAGTTCAAAAAGAAGCCAACATGCTGAGGCCAGGCTGGGATCCAGGCTGGGATGGGATCCGCAGTAACAGGACACTTGTACCCATAGAACACTAGGTTTTGTCTCCCTTATGCTGAAAATAACTTTTTTTTCTCCTTAAAATATTCCTAGGGAACCATGGAGAAAGTTAAAAATGGGATGGCCAAAAGATAGTTAGGACACAACTGTGTTTACATTTCCACTATGACAACATTTTGTGGTGTATAGAGAGGACCTAGCCTCTCCTAAATTCTTGTGCTCCAGGCACCATGACATTAGGACTCCATTTCTGAGGGAAGTGAAAAGGAAGCTAAAAGGAGAAAGTAACTCTTCCATTTACTGAATGGACACTGTTAACACCCTAGCCTTCTTTAAATGATCTCAGAAGAGAGTGGTGGTTACAGATGTGAGAAGTGGGGTCCTCCACAAAGATTTTAAAAAGACTTATAAAATAACTCATTGAAAAAGAATCTTGTAAAAGGTCATAATAAATGGTAATAGATCATGAATCTTAGGAATGGTAATTGCTCAAGAACTTTGAAGAACCGTATGTTTTTTTTAACAGATAGAAAAAATTAACAAAATCTGAAGATGAAGCAAAATGATTTTAGTTCCTCCAGAGCAAGCAAAGAGCCTGATGAATGAATGCCACAGACTCCAGCACAGCAAGATGTGTGGGCAGAATGATGTCTGGTGAGGTTAACCATCAGCTAATCCAAGGCCATGCATATCTGAGGGAGGCCTTGATTAGCAGGCAGTTGGGTACTAAGTCAGGTGTAAATATCCAGGACAAAGCAGTTCCTACTAAAGACAGTTAAATGGAAACGTGCTCAATGCACAGCCTTGGAAAAAAAAGCAAAGAGAAGTTTTGGCTGAGCTTGAACATCACATCTTGAGTACACGCGACCCAGTGTAGCTGCTCCCACCACTGCCCTCCAATCCCGTTCCACCACAGTGATCTCGCTTGGCCTTAGCACTCTGAAGAGTGTGTTGCTGGTTTTCTGTTGTTTTTTTGACACTGATCAGTCAGGGGTGACTTGCTTCAGACACGTCCTGTAAGGCTCAGCTGTTGCTCCAGGATGTGCAAAGACTGCACAAAGACAGGAAAATCTCATCAGCAGTGCTTCAGTGGCATATGCAAGGAGAATGGACCTTCTCATCTTCACCCTGCTAGGCAGTTCTGCTAGGACTCCTTTGGAGCAGACACAGTCACCATCTCTTACACCTACAGAGTGAGTAAAACTGTGGTTGTGGGCTCTTCAGCCTTGCAAACAAATGTACAGCAATACCACGGGGCTTTTCTTTAGAGCTGGACAAATTCAGGCTGGAAAGGAGATTATAATTTATCTAAGCAGGGGGTTATTAAGCACTGAAATGAATTATTAAATGCTGTTGTGGGTTCTCCATCACTGCTTTTGTCCAAATCAAAATAGGATTTCTCAACTGAAATACAGTCTGTAATTCGAAGGGGAATTAATTCATGCCTGGTTATAATTGATGTTATGGAGAAAGTCAGACAAAACAATTACAGTGAGCTCATCTGGACTAAAAATCGATGAGTCTATTTAAAGGGGAAAAAAAAAAATAAAAAGACCAACATAACAAAACTCACTCAGGAGGAATTAATTTCTGGAGACTGTTTCACAATGGTACATTGCTTTCCACTAATGTGGATTCGTACCTGGGGTGATAGTGCTGCCTGTCTCAGAAACACTGTTTAAGGAGGACAACTACAAGGAAGCAGCTCTTGGAATTCTTGGATAAAGTCAGAGCCTTGGTGGCAGAAATGACAGGAGCTTCACTTCTACAGGGGGTCAGAACTTTTATCTGCTTTTCCTTCCTTTCACAGCCACAAGCATGTCTCATTCTGCAGGATTTTACAGAAGGATACAGGAGGATTTTCTGCTCTGCAAGTTGTGGCATTTCTTTTGGAAATGAAAAACCCCCAGCATACTCTGGCTGAGTGGTTGGCTTTGATCCGATGATTTCTCAAAGTCAGGGATTAGACGAGCAGAGAATTGTCACTGACACTTTTCAGCTACAGAGAGCTGCAGTTACATCAGTGTGGCATCCTTAGCAGTAACACTTTGGTGGTTTTGCAGCCTATTGCTGAGAAGGACTCAAAATCAAAGTGAAAATGAAGAATACATGCAAAGAATCACTGCTACCAGCCCAGAAATTTAACTACTAATGCAAAGGAAAATAATGTTTTGAATACAATGAAAGAAAACAGATTAAGTGAAAGAGACAACAGATAAAGTTTCCAAAGTAAAGACAACAATCCTCTTTGTAGCAAAGTTACACTGAGCTTACCGTGCAGAAGTGATCAGAAAAATATCAAGACCTCAGCAACACAAGCTCTGCTGAATTTTGGGAATCTGATCCATTATCTTAGTGCACATCCTGAATTATCAAAGGCATTTCAGTCAGCATCCACGTCTCCCAAAGAAATCTCCTGTTCCAGTCCTGACCAGGGCTGACTGCCAAGCTGAAATGCAGCGTTTGGATGCTCATGTTCCAAGGTGGCACTTTGAGAAGACAGCCCATCCAGTGCCACTTCTCAGCAGCTGCCAACATGCAGTGAGCTGTTCTGCAACCCACAAACCTAATCTGTAACAAGAAAAATCAGTAGCCTCCCTTTATTTAGAGTTTCCAGTGGTTTACACGTGGCCAACATGTATGTATTTTACAGCACTTGGTATGGGCATGGACTTATTTTTTGTAGTGTGAGCACTGCTGGAGAGCAAAAGAAAAGGAGAGGGCAAAGAGTTACCTTTCCTAATTCTTTTCCAGAGTCTCTATTTCTACATTTTACTACAGAGAACACATCTCTATATTGTGAAGATTTTTCTTGGAAAGAACTGAGAAAAGGGAGGGGTTGTGACTGCTCCAAGTGCCTGCTTGAGCTCACAGATTAGCCTGAAACAACGGCTGGCAGCTGTGCTGAGAAAAGCAACCCTGTCCCGGGAAAGAGGCCTCTCCAGAAAAGAATGAGACCTCAAAATTCAGTTTCCAAAGACTTTTGAAAGCTCCCACAGAGTAGAAAACACCAGCTTCTCTGGTGCTGAAGAGCAGGGCCTCAGAGCACAGCACTTTCCACCGAGGCAATCTAACAATGGCACGCGTTCAGTTTGATGCCCATGATTTCTCCAGGCTCCAAAGATCTGCCCATTTTAGGCACAAGCCACATCCTTCGGGGCAGGTGTGAATGGGTACAACAGGAGCTACCAGCTGCTTCACTGGCCATTACCAACTGTGATATCATACTGTGATCCAAGACCTTTGTGGCTTTCCCAAGTGTATGTTCTTACAGGCCACATGAGCCAGTTGTCATGGTGCAAGGGGTGCTAAGACAGAGTGAAACAAGAATTCCCAAAGATGACAAGACATCGGCACACTCTGTGGTGCCAGGAGAGGCAACCATGCAATGGCTGCAGTTGCTGACATTTTCTGAAGGACAACTGTATTTGAGAAGCAAGGCAAGGAGAATCTGGTAAAGCAATAGACATCTTAAAGCAGCAACTTGGGCAAAAGCCCTACTTAATTCAAAGGTGGAGCTAATTCTGCTTGTGAGCAGTGGCGAGCTGGGACAGCAGTGGGGTTGGCTACAGGCAGCAGCAGGGCCCTTCTACCCTTAGAAACCACAAATCCCTGGAAGCAGAGATCTGCTGCTCTTTCACGACTCACTTGTCAATCAAATGCCTTTCTAGAAATAAAGTGTTTCAACCGAACTGCTTGACTTGGGGTTCCTCTGACTTGAAGGTTTGGGTTTTTTTTATTTCCCCTGTTCCACAGAAAATTTTCTCAACGTCAGTTCCATTATGCGCTTTTGAAAAATAAACAAGGCTCAAAATGAATTAGTTCTTATGGGAAGACAGTCTGTTGGGAACACATTACACATTCCATTTACTAATCTGAATCTTCTGATAATTTTTACTGTGCATTGCAAATGCAGGCAGCCTGCGTTACATCTGCAGTGCTCAGATAGACTGGAACTGCTCCAAACCGCTTCTCAAAAACTGATTCCTAAAATTTCCCATACATTTGCTGTTCCTTCATCTTGGTCACTAATGCAGATTTTTTTAATGGCTAAGCACTTGCATATCAATAGTTTAGTAGAGTTACATGTACCATAGTGTTAATAAATAGACTGTCTTTCAAAGAATTTAGAAATTTTTGCCTGAAGAAGTAAATGCTTCCACCTAAGGAAACTCAAAACCTAAAAATATTAAGAGAGAAAGATAAATAGCCTCAGCTTACAGCAAAAAAAGCAACAAGAAAACACAAATTTCAGCAATACGCTTCATGAAGCAGTTTCATGTGGCTGGTCATAAACAAAGTGGGAACCCAAGCTCTTGTCAAAAATTTTCAAATGAGCCACACTGGCAAACAGCTGCAGCTCTCATTTCTGGTTTCACCACTCAACATCAGAATATGAGGGCCAGGAGAAAGGATCTTTGGCTCCCAAGTAGCTGACATGAAAGCACGGGTCTGGGAAAGAAAGAGTGGTGGGGAAGCACCAGGGGAAGAAAGGAAGAAGGGGAAATGTGGAGGCAAGAAGCATTGCTCTGCAGAAGTGCACCTTCCTGCAGCATGGTGGGAAGGGACATGTGAGGACATGGCTCAGCCAAGGAGCTCCTGAAGGTGCCACTTCCCACCCCATCCACTAAATCGCTGTAGAAATGCTGCCTATTTGCAGCAGCACTAACGTTTGAGGTGCCATGCAGGGCAGGACTGGAAAAGGTGGCAACTTCTTCCCAGCAGAAGCTCTGCGGGAGCCTGCGATCAGCATCTTGTTCAAAGAGGTTGGGAATTCCTTTCCAAAACGTTCAAAGGATGCAGCTCCTGCCTCCGTTGTTGCCCATCAACCCCCCAAAGCGGGATGGTTCTGAAGGGAAGCAACTGAGGATCATTTCCTGGACTCCTTGCTGTTTTGTATCACTCTCATCTCTGCTGTGTTTCACTGCAGAGAGTACGAAGACCCCCAGTATTCTTATCTTGGCACCCCCCACTTATGGGAATGAGAGAAGCATTACACACGAGTCTGTAGGGATGTACTGTGAGACCGGCAATCAAAACTAAAAAGCCAGCACTGAGGACCATGGCCAGTCAGATCTTTTGGGAGCACTGAGCAGTGAAACTGTTCCACGCCTCTGCTCTGAAAAGCTTCTTCACTGAAATGTGGTGACCAGCCCTGCTCCTGCAGCCTATTCCTGAAGAAGACCTCACAGTTGGACCGTCACGGCTAATGCTATTTTCAGACCAAGTTTCTGCTCCCACTTCTGTTCACCTGCAGAGCAAGTGCTAAACCTGCCGTCTGTCCCCTCACTGTCCCCCCACTCCAGACAGGACACAAGCTGGATATGCTAACGTCAAGGTTGCCCTAAAAATTAATTCTCTGGTCCTTCGCTACTGGTTTTAAAAACAGCAGGTCTATCACTTATTTTTGGAGCCTACAAACTTAATTGTAGCTGTTGGAAAGGCATATGCAACAAGTCAGCATCAGTCAGGAACAGGAACTGTATGCTTTGTTTTAATCAGATTTTTCTGAAGAGGTTCATCTTCTTCATAACCCAGCTAACAGCCCCATGTTATTATCTACATGACCCACTGTCATCTGGCACAGTGAAAAAAAGTGCCAGGTGTCAACAGCTGATCACCTTCAACTGCTTCTCTAACTTAAAAGAATATTAAAACATTAAAACAATCACCACTCACAAACATTAAACCAGTGCATTAGATTTCCTGTGTCTTAATACGAGGCTATAAATAATTCTTAAAAATGCTGAATTACAAATATAATGAACTGCCTAAGCCTGGCTGGTGGCACAACTCGGTAGAGTTCAGCGCACCCCACCTTCCCCACACCTGGCACCTTGGGTTGTGCCCCAGAAGGAGCTGATGCTGCTGCAGGACTTCATAGCTCCTGAAGTCACACAGGCTCTCTCCTTCAGTCAGCCCATTGGACCACTGACTGTGGACCACTGAATCTGAGTGCTTTGCCTTGATTTCTGACCCTGCCCAAGGGAGGCAGGTTGGACTAGATGACCTTCAAGGTGCTTTCCAACCCAGACTGTTCTATAATTCCATTATTTCAACCACGTGCAATACTGTTTTCCATTCAGCAAAACCCATCATCTGGAAAGCCCTTTCCATACATTTTCAACACGTTCCACAATTGCAGGGCATCACACATCTGTTCACTCAGCAGCCCCCTGAAAGCCCAGCATGTCCTGAGCATCAGCTCTGTGTGGTACTTGGTGGGAATGAGCCCATTAGAAAAATCTCCAGTTCCACACTACAGCTGCCTTTGGGTGTTACACTACATACATCCCCCCGCCCTAACAGCACAGGAGCATCCTGCCCATGGTGGGGGATTTGCCAGAACAGGGCCCCGAAGTGCTCCCCTCACTCCCTCTTCCACAGCAGAGCTCTCAGTAGGACAACCACGGAAGAAGGATACACCTTCCAACAGCAACCTCCAAGGAGTGGGGTCCACCCTGAACACTTCAGACATGATATCTCAAATAAATAAACCTCCTGTAAAGATTTTCGGTATCACAGCGGACTATTTTGCAGTTTACTACTTAAATGTGGTTTGAGTTAGGTTAGATTTGGTGCTACAAAATAGCACCACTTTTAATAGCATTTTAATAGTATTAAAATAGCACCAGTCCTACATTGCCCATGAAACACCTCACTGGTGATTAAAGATGAGTGAAAGGGGCACCTCTGGGGCTTGATACCATATATTCAAGACAGACCATTAGTTCCCAGGTTTTCCATAAACTGGTCATCAGCAGTTCAATAAAAATTCAGAAAATAAACTATAACATGTGCTACCTATGTGTAAAGAGAGACAGCCTGTGCTAGGCAGGTAGATCCTGACCTTCTCATACCAGTAACAGCATTTTGTGCCTCACCAAACCTCTTTCTTCCCTCATCTCACAGCTCTACATTCTATAGAAAAAAAATATTTTGCCTTGACAGCTCAGTGTGGAACATTACACTATTCTTCCAGGGGGAAAGAAAACAAAAGTAATTGAAAAATTAGTGATAGCCTAGGCACAACACATGCAGCTGCATGTGTGGCCAGCATCTTCTGGAAGGCTGTCTGGTGGCCCAGATGGACCTCATCATGGGTCTCAACAGTGCTTCTGCCAAGGGATACAGTACGGGGACAAACCTTTTGGCCTGGTGAGCAGAAGGAGCTGTGGATGGGGAATTTCAACATACCAAGCTAGACCTTGGGTGGTTTCTCCTTCCATGCCAAAGGATGAGATGGTGGCCTTGAAGCTGCTTCCTTGTGTTTAGATCAGGGCTGTGTCCTCTGGCACCCACATCAGCTAGGCCTCAAGGGTCTAAAACAGCCTCCTTCAGGTGACTAGTTTTACTGGAGACCATTTTGGCAAGATCCATGCACTTCTGAAAATGCCAGGCTACCATGGGATACACCTGCAAAGCCAGGAAGATGTAAAAAGTGAGAGAAAACACTGGCTTTTTACCCTCTGAACCAAGCCAGGCTGATGGTCCAGGCAAAAACCACCCCAAAGAGCAGCTCCTCCAGCCATGCTGCTGTGGGGCTGTCTGTAAGCAAGGAGGCATCTCTGTATGCTTGCATGAGGCTCCTCTGCTCCCAGGGCTCCTGCCTGCAGTGCCTGGAGGCATTTCCCCCTTATGCTGCTTAGAGAGACAGAATAATACGTGATGGAAGCAGCAGAAAACTAATACATGAGATTTACAATTAAAAAAAAACCCCTACCCCTAAACAGCAAAATATTAGGCTCTGACAGTGGGTGAAACCCTGCCTGCCCCACTTAAAATCAGTGGTAAAATTCCCATTGACTTCAGCAGGGACAGAATTTGAGCTTCCTTTCGTGGTCTTCCCAGATGAAGCACCCAGACATGTTTTAAAGTTTCTTCATGCCTCTATATAGAAAATCTGTAATGCTTTTTCTAGCTTCTGTGGCTCTCTTTCACTGTATGATATTTAGGGCTAAAAAAAAAAAATAAAAAAATGAAATCCCCAACCTTGCAATTCTATTAGGAATAAACAGAAAAAAAATAAACACAAACATTTTATAATGACTTCTTACCTGCTCTATACCTCCTAAATTCAATACCAGAGCATATACAGATAGAAAGCTCCTATTTTCACTTGGTCTGTAAGAGAGCTGGAAAGGTCTCGTTGGTTGAACAGCCTAGAAGCAAAAGCATAGGGAATGAAAAGCATTATGACAGGTCTTTGTTCAGAGTCCTTCAACACGGGAGAAAATTCAGCAGATGGACACAAATCCATAAGCTCACAGAACGTGTTTTCAGATGGGGTGAGTGAGTTTTGTGCCAGATATGCATAAGCCGATATGCTCCAAGATACACAAAACATGGATGAGGAAAATTAAGCCTCTGCCAAAACCTGATACTATAATTTTCACGCAGACCCATTTAACCAAACTTATGCTTCCCAGTCTTATTTATAAGCCAACATTAATATATGACAATGTTGAATTGTTGTTGCCTCCCACAATCTATTTAAAATAAAGAACAAACCCACCACCCTACAAAACTTCAGTAAAATAAAGTTCATGTCCAGCTAAGCATCCTTTTAACCTCCTACTTAAGCCACTCCAAGTCACTGTCAGTACATTTCTAAATGCCCTGTGCTTAGTGCAGCAAAGCTTTTACAGCTCTGAAAGGCAAGACTGACTTCATAAAAGATGAATATACTTGAAAAGGGGGTAATTTATTAAAAGATCTTTTAAAAGCTTCATTTATTAAAAAGCAAAACTATCTACCCACTTCCACATCTCATCTGAAAGCATTTGCATAGGCAGCTGTTCTCCAGATTTCTTCCTTGATTTCTTCTTCTCTTTTCTTCATTTTTTTAAGGTATGAAAAGTAAGTATTTATTGAAACTGCTGGCTGGGAACTGAGCAGGCAGTGCAGGTGGTCAGGATGCTACAGGTTGTAAGACACAGATACCGTATTACCAAACAGCAGAAGGCAAAATTTATTGCTTGGACGTACTGTATCATCCTTTCCCCTGGAAATCATACCACCTTTGCACAACACAGTCCTCAAGGCAGTATTGTATATGGAGCCAAAGAAGTAGCAAGAGTGTGCATGGAGTGAGATGCAGCAGAGAAAGAAGCACAGGCAATTTTGGACCAAGAAGTTGATATTTCTAGACACATTTGGCACCCTGCTCTTCATGAGCGCTTTCCCTCTTCCTGAAGAACCACTTCTTGCTGTTTCATCTTGCCTGCAAATAGCATGACACACTGGAAAACAAAAAAAATACTCCATTAAGTAGATTAGTACCTGTTCAGGGCACAGCAGTTGAACTGCAGCCACAGCATTTACTCTTGGAAACACACTGCCATAAATATGGGGGTTGTAAAAGACAGGATGAGTTGTGGGAAGGAAAGTTCCTTGGGGATTCCAGGGGCATTAATGTAACTAAGGGATGAGGCTGCTTAAGAAAGAAGGCTAAGTGAGGAGATTATGACAACTGTGGTCATACAACTCAGAGAAGATGAAACAGACAGGTAAGACAAGGAAAGAACATGCAGAAAGGAAGCTGGGAAAACTCAGAAAAATGCAAGACACCAAGAAGGTGGAGATTGCAGTGCCAAAAGCAGTAAACAAGAATAGCACAGATATTAACACTCTCTTATTCTTGTCATAAGACCATCACAAAAAATACTTTAAATTTAGAAGAATGACATTTAAGAGATTCCAGTTTTTGATATAAACTATTGTTTTTCATGAAAAAAAAAAAAAAAAAAAAAAAAAGTCATCATCATTTATTATTGCTGCCTTTGATTGATGGACAGCCGCAACCAAATTCTTACGGGATGAAATATAAAATCCGCCTGAAGGCTGCTCATACCTACCAGGGCAAGACAGAGGCTGTGGTGTAGGTGTCTCCACTTCGGGTTGCACTGCACCTCAGAAGGACATCACAGTATTTTAGCAGTGTTTGTTCCCAGCTGTAACAAATGCCAGGACACAGCTCCTGACCACCCCTTGGGCTCCCAGGGAGCAAAAAAGCATTGATGAGTTAATACTTCTGACTGAAATTTGTTTTATTTAGAGGTTCACTTAACAGATGCCATCATCAGGAGATAAAAGTCCTTACCCTGAACAGACAGTTTTAATGGCCTTTCACATTAAGCTATGGGTGATATATTTCAAAGGGCAGATTACTGGAGTCTTTCTGCTGACAGCAAGGAATGTCAGATGAATTCAGAGTATCAGTGAACATCTAAGCCTTGGTAACAGGGATTTTATTATAGTTATACTACAATTAAGACAAAACACCTTGACCAATTTATTCTCTTGTACAGCACAAAGGGACCTTACACTATATCTACATTTATATTCATTGCCAAAATATGCAACGGACCCTCACTGTTCACAGGAACAAAGCTCCAGACGCTCTTTGATTCTAAGCCTGATGTGCTCAGCTACGGGTATAGCACCATTAATCACATAAAACGTAAGTTTTATAGCCTCAGGAAACTGGCACCTCCCAGATTTACTGGTTTAACTGCTCTGCTTAATAACAAGTTTCTTATATAATATACTAAACACTATCATCTCATGATCAATAGGTATCAGGAAGGCTGTTTTTAAGGTTTAGCTCCTACCCTCTTCTCCCCCAGACTGAGTTTATTCAGCTCTGTACTGCAGAGCTCCATTAAGCACTTTGTTTTTCATTGAATGACTGAAATCAAATGTGTACGGCCTCCACGGATGGATAAACTGCTGTAAAAAGAGATAAGTCAGCAATACTGATTGGCCCTGTTGTCTGAGTGTGCCTTTTGATTTTTGAGTTTCTGCCAAAAGCATCATCATCCTGTGTTTACCCTTCAAAAGCCCTCGGTCACTGCGACGGTGCAGCCGCTCGCAGCACAACGCTCCGCCTTGCAGAACCTGAATTCATCAAAAAGAACATTTCAGTACTTGTAGATGTTGAATATAAATTTGTGGCAGGGACCCTGCATCTCTCATCTTTCACGACATAGTTACTATAGGACACGAAGTGATGAAAGGATGGCTTTTACTCTGCTGCCCATCTCTTCCATTCGGAGAAGTCGTTTATCTCTGTGCAAAGATGTACGTGACTTTCAAAAGTTTACTTTGTCACATTTTCCTCTTCCATTCCCTCCCTGGCAAGTCAAACTAACAGAACCACCATAAATCTCTGTGGTGATTGTTTTTGAATGTGTGCAAGCAGGAATTCATACTAATTACTGAAAACACACACTGTTTTTCTTCATTTCTGGGGCCAGGACCATCAGTGCTGGGCTCAGTACTGGCTTTCACAAGACACTGCACTCGCATCTCCCTCCAGAGCTGCTGCTGCTGCAGCAACAAGAGCTGTTGTTGAACCATGGAAGCTTGCTGTGCGCTTTGCACCTGAGTAAATAGCTGCTGGAGGCAGCAGGAACACGACCAGAACAGGTCCCCGATGAGGCGTTTCAGTTGATTACAGCTCCCTGCAAATACAATATTCCAGCCCTCTGGAATCTCCCAAGGCAGAGATGAACAACGGACCCTCTGGACATGATGGGATGACCTGTCTGCAAAGGCAAAATGGTTATTCCTGTTTGAAAACAAAACCACATCAGACACCGACCATTGGGGTTCTATGCAAACATACTGGCAGTAGCAAGACTGACTAAATCAATAAACCCCATCTGCATAAAACGTAATAAAGAGGCAAATGAAGGGAATCGTTACCTGCTATTTTTGCAATCCTGTGATTCTATTACTGCAGCCCGAGTGGCGCTGCAGGTTCAGCTGCCTGGGAAGGTCTGGGTCCTGTAAACCTGCACTCGTGTGCATCCCACTGTGAGACACAGGGAGAGAGGGGTGCGAGCCCACGCCGTGTCAGAGGTGCTGCTCAAGTCTCGGCTGAGGAAATGCTCTCTTACAGATAGCTCACAAGCCTAAAACCCTTGTGGCATCAAAAGGAAATGAATTTGATTCCTCAAGAGCCTACGGCTTCCTAACAAACCTTGGGAAACAAGTTCAGAATACTAGCATATGCTCCAATCTATTTTCTAGCTATAAAGGCTTCTTTATTACTGTTTTTGGCTGACAACAGTTGAGATAGCGTGTTTATCATCATTCTTGAAACACTTGAGAGAGAACAATGTGAGTGCATTTTTATTTCAGTTCTGACTTCTTTTATTTCATTGCTGTACAGCTGCATTACACTTGGCTTTAATCCCTTAAGCATTATTTTCCTTGGCAAAATAGTCACTGAACTGAGTAGAACTCACTCTTGGAAAAATATGCTTGAAAACCCAGTGTGATGTCAATGCCAACTGAAACCCACGGAGCTTAAAATGTCACAGAAGTGCCTGCAGCTGAAAGACAGAGCTCCTCATCTTTTTGACCGAACTAGGAATGTCCTAAGTCTTAGGCTGTGAAGCCAACTGTGAAAACTACGGAGCAACCTCCTGAAACCCAATGTGTGCTTCTCCCTCCTTTCCCCCCCTCCTCAATGAACAACCACTTGGAAAACAATGATATAAACAAGTTGATGTAGGAGAATTCCATAGGCGGCAAGTGACCGTGTGGCTCCGATTCCAGTCTGGCCTGCATTACGCGTGGCTGTCCGCAGGAAGTTGGGCTGCAGGCTGCTTAGAGAAAAGATAGAACCCGACTTTGTAAAACATCTTTAATATTCAAGTATATAAATAAGCACTACTGAAGAATAATTCAGAAGACTGCAGTGATTCATTATCAACAGATGCTACAAAGGGGAACAGTAACATTGCTAGGTAAGGGAGAAGCAAGCTATTTTAGGAGTCTTGGAAATCTCTTCTAGTTCTTCAGACAGATCATGCTGCTATAGATACTTTATTAAAAATTTATATTCTGAAAAGCACTTTAGTAAAAGAAACCTTTTACCAGACCTATTATTTAACCAAGACCACCTACAGCACTAAAACACACTGCAACTGAGTTCCTGATAAAGTTTTAAGAATGGGAGGGGTAAAAAAAGAACAAAAAACCTACCACACCTGCACCAGGAGCTATTTATTAGCATAACACTCTTCCTTTTAAAGATTTCGTAACAACTGAAGTATATACAAAGTCTTACAGCATTTACACAATAAAAAAAGTTTCCTATTAGCTGATGAAGTATACGGTAGTGCTGCAGTTTACTTCAAAGCATGTATACAATAATAATGAAGCAGAACACTGTGCTTTCAAACCTCCCCGCTAGCACGTTGCCACTGTCAGTTGAAATGACAGTCAATTAAACCACTGGGAAGACACAGATTGTCAAAAGGTTTGTCACAGGTTGACCTGCAGCACTAACCATCATAAGGAGGAATAAGATAAAATCAAAAAGGCTACATACTGTCATGTTTCTACACTTTCCTAGAGCTGTAACAAACTTTCACAGCCTTAGATATAACATATGCAACACAAGATAATCACAATTTTTCAGATATAGTTCAGCTACCGAGTGTAATTACGTCTGAATAGGAGGCGTTACATTGATATGGCTGTGTGTTTCCATTTTTGTTCATTAACTGGTCAAATAGGTCTACAAAAAATTAAAAGACAGCATGGAATTTGTAGTCATGATGTGTTTGACTAATAAAGGCATTCAATATCAGCTATAGGATAATCATTCCTGTCAAAAGTTTAAGACCAGGAAACCTTTGAGTAAAAACCAAATCCAGAAAATCCTGCACCTAATGCCATTTCCACCCATTGACTCCAACCCTTCATCAGGGATAATACAAAATCATGAGAATGCTTACACCAACCCAAATGCAAGACTCATTTGGTTTACAAAAGGTCAAGCAGATTCACTAGGCTACTTCTGTAAAACTGAGGGAGCTTACCTAGAAAAAAGAAACCTTTACTGAACGGTCCCTTACCACAAGGAGGGCTATACAGCTTAACAAGGACACGTAATTTAAGAACGTAGAATTCTCTGCCTTTCAGAAAACAGTTTTATGTGTGCCAGTAATGCACTTTCTACAAGAGGTAAGGCTGCTTTGCCTGTCGTCGTGTGCCTAAACCTCTTACTTTGGCCAATTTTGCTTTTCTTCCCCCTGAAGGGATTCTGTTTTAACTTAGAAACCGGCAACGCCAGTTGACAATATCTGTATTAAGACAAAAAGTGACATCTATAAAATCCACAAGGAACCACATAAATACCAAAGAAGTCATATAACCTTTCCATGTAAACACTTTGATTATACTGAAGCCCTAATTAGATTCTCGTCTTAAACTTTTGGCAGATGATGTGTATGCTCAGCCAGGCTCTGTAGTTAGTTATTGTTCAAGTGGAAGCCAGGTCAGCTCACATGTTGACAGGCATGCAACTTGGAAACATTGCACAACAAGCAACACAAAGAGATTTGAGAAGTGTACAAGACCTCAAGTAGACTTCACAACCCTTCACAACTGAATATTCACAGACAAAGATACAGTCCTCACTTTCCTTCCTATGGTGGATTTCTCTCTCACACATGGGACACTTTCTGTGACTCTCTAGCTTGCTTGATGCTATACAACCACTTGATGATTCTGGCATTTCTCTCAATGGCAGAAATGCCATATGGCACACGGTCATTGGCACTGTCATCGTTTCTAAGGTCACTGTTGCTGTCCTGAGACTGTTCACAGTCTGAGCTAATCATGCTTGCGCTGCGAAAGTTGAGGGATATAATGTCAGAGTTAGCCCTTGCAAAGTTTTCCATCCCGAGGTTTTCAAGCTCTTCAGGATCCAGTCCGCAGTAGTTAAAGAATCGCTCGACGTCTGCATCGACACGAAAGTACCTGTCGCTTAAGTCTGATTTTGATCTCTGTAGGGAGGGTCTTCTGCTAACTCCACACCCAGACTCGACTGCTTCGATTTCGGGGGATTTCAGGGTGGCGATGGCAGCAATTTTGGGCTTTGGAGGCAGAGGTGGGGCTGAACTGCTGCAGGGTATTGCTTTTAAGGGCTTTGCACTAGTTACTTTCCTAATGTCTGAGGAGCTGTGAGAGACGTGCAAGAAGGTCTCTGCTGACTGGTCCAGGAGCCTCCTGCTGACGTTGGAGCTGCCCTCCTGCGGGCTGCTCCGGCCCTGCGTGGGGTAAACCTTCAACGACTCGGCGAACGAGTGCCGGTTCAGCTCCGTCGAATCGGCCCTGTGGGGCGGCCAGTTCCGGGGACCGTGCTTATGCCCCGAACCCGAGCTGGAGCCTTCGGAGCTGTTGATGATGTTCTTCAAAATCTCCAGTTTCAGATTTTCTCTCTGGACGCCGCTCTCGGTCTTCGCGTTGTTGCCGAAGACCTTCAAGGTGGGGCTCCCCAGGGCTCGCTTGGCCGCGGGGCACACCGGCGGCTTCGCCAGCACCGCCGGCTTCACGGGCTCCTGCTTGGCATTGATGACCTCTTGGCTCTTGACGTATTTCGCCTTGTCGGCCTCCAGCCTCTCCACCGCGCTCAGTCTTTTCGGGTTAGGCTCCGCCTGCCTGCGAAAATAGTCGGGTCCTTTGTTCAGGATGCGGAGAGGAACGGCGGACGTGAAGGTCACGGCAGGGCTGACCGGCTTCACCATGCTACCTGTCGGTAGTGTTTCTGTAGGCATGTTTGGTGGTCTTTCCCCCGCAGCCGTTTTGGATTCTTCTCTGGGATCTCCTAAATGCACGGTGCAGAAACATGTACATTAAGCACAATGAAGAGCCGATGAATCCTGGGATCTGAGCGTTAGCAGCAGCGCCTCATCTCACAGCTCATTAAATAGCACTGCGTTTCTCTTTTAAAGGCACCCTTTGTAGGGCCAGGCCACCCGACACAAGTCCCTATTAGTCTGCTCCGCCGACTCCTTTCTTCTCGCTGAAAGGCGCGGGAGTCTCGCCGGCCCCTTTGTGCTCTGCTACCGGCAGCGATCTGAAACGCACAAGAACCAACCACACGTTAGGGAGAGCGCCTGACATCAGAGCGATAGCAACAGCCGCCTCCCAGCTCTCCTCTCCTCTCCTCTCCCTCCACCAGACCGACGGATGGACAGACGGGATGTAGCCGCCGGGAGCGCGGCGCTCGCGGCGCCGGGGTCCCCCTCTCACCCTGCACATCATACAAGAACTAACATGTTGCTCATTGCTTACTGCCTCAGCTTGCATTCAACAAAATCACACTGGAAGAAGAAAAAATAATTAAGAAAAAAATGACACATACCCCCCTTAGAGCCACGCATTTTTGTAGGGAGAAGGGAAATGTGTCAATTCAGCAGCTTGGACCCACCTATCTCCTGAAGATCAATGAAAGAGAACTTTCAAGCTAATAGCTTTGGCTTTGATTAGTTGATTTGTGTATGTACTTTATCTCTAAACTCCAAAGATTTTTTTCCTTATAAGCAACATACTCTGTAAAGCTAAGAAATTAAAGTGTATTTTCCTTTTTTATTAAATGCTCCAGAAAACTCTCTGGTCTAAAAAGCAGAGGGCAAGCAGAGACACAAGGCATTTTAAGCACAATGCACACTTTCAATCATAAATCTGATATAAAATCAACAATTAAAAAAGTAGCAGACTAAAGCCACCAATTCCAGTTCAAAGTCTCTTTCAACACTGGTCCTTCCACGTTCTCATGGTCACCTCACAGGCTTAACAGAACAACAACAAAAGGCTTTGGATTTTCATCAAAGATTTTGGGAGCAGGCAAAAACGTTATGTGTGGGTTTGAAAGAAAAGAACTCGCCTTCACATTAGATACAAGCATTCAAGTTTTCTCCTAAGCACAAATGAAGTTTACCTCCCTCTAAATTATTTTAAGATCCGATCACTTAATATTGTCACAACAGTCTAGAACTCAGCACCATGGATGATTTTACAAGTGCTGTGGCTGTTTTTGCCACATGAGGCACTGAAGGGCACTTATCACAGAATCTACTCTTCAAGCAGTGATTTTGCTAATGGGTCTCATTTGTTTTATTACTGCCCCATTAATCTATGCTGCCCTATTTAATATCCCATTTCTGTTATCGCCGAGTTGTTCAGGGAGATGAAGAAAAGCAGATGCTACTTCTTCACTCATCCTAAGGAATGCAGAGCAGCAGCCTTCCCAGGGATGACTTCTTTGTGTGTCCTGCCATCCCGGGTGTGCTCATCCATCAATACCCAACATATTGATATGGAATGGACCATCAGTACTTTTAGACCAAAAAAAAAAAAAAACCCACACCAGAAAAATTTAAATTCCAGCTAAAGATACATTAACAGTAAAAAGAAACCAACCTCAAGGACTGATTCTCAGAAAGAGATGATAGATACATTGAATATTCTCTCTAAATCATCCAAGGTCAAAGCAAGCAAATGAAAGATATGAATGCTATAATGAGATTATTGGAAAAAAAGCTGAGCTTTCTCCTGCAGGCTCACTGTCACAAGCATTCTTCAAATACAAACCAACATATTTAGGTGGGTGATAAAGCAGACATGCATTCAGTGGAATTGAAAGGGTAGTGAAATGTTAATTAAACTTCCCTTTCAATGTTGTTTTATAAATTCTAGTGCTGACTCCTCAGCAGTTTGACTTCCTGAATTTTAACTAAGTCTTGCTGAAAGAGGAAAAGCTTGCTTTCCTCATTTGACTCAGTGTATTTATTGGTACTATTTTGAAATTAAGTATCAAATTGCCAAATGTTCTGAAGGCAATTCCAGCACTCCTCTTGCACACACACATTTCTGTTCCATAAACACAAATCAAATCGTTCCATGTCACCAGCTCAGAGCGCCGTTGCCAAGTGCTTGTGGAAATAAACCACTGGTGCCTGTACTTGATCCTGGTGTGCAGAAATCACACCTATGTGAGAGCAGGGGTCTTGTCAGGAGGGAGAAAAATCACAGAATGGGTTGGGTTGGAACAGACCTTAAAGATCATCTAGTTCCAAGCCCCCTGCCATGACATCCACTAGACCAGGTTGCACAAGGCCACATTGAACCTGGTCTGGAACACCTCCAGTGATGGAGCATCCACAGCTTCCCTGGGCAGCCTGTTTCACCACCCTCATCGTCAAGAATGTCTTCCTAATTTCTAATCTAAATCTCCCCTCTTCCAGTTTGAGCCCATTACCCCTTGTCCTATCACTACAAGCTCTTGTAAAAAGTCCTTCCCCAGTTTTCCTGTAGCCCCCCCTTTAAGTAGTGGAAGCCTGTAAGAAAGTCCCCCTGGAGCCTTCTGTCCTCCAGGCTGAACAACCCCAGCTCTCTCAGCCTGTCTTCATAGTAGAGGTGCTCCCCTCTGATCATCTTCATGGCCCTCCTCTGGACCGGCCCCAACACGTCTATGTCCTTCTTGTGCTGCAGTATCCAGAGCTAGACACTGTACTCCAGGTAGGGTCTCACGAGAGCAAAGTAGTGGGGGAGAATCCTCTCCCTTAACCTGCTGGCCACACTTCTTTGGATACAGTTGGCTTTTTGGGCTGCTCTCACACATTATTGGCTCTTGTTGATCTTTGAATCAACCAGCACCTCCAAGTATTTCTCCCCAGCACTACATACCCCAAACAACCAAAAATCTGATCTCTTATGCTCAATACTACCACCCAACTGAGTTAATACCACTTGAATAAGTGAGACCACATCCCTCCAGTTCTTCCTCAGCCATTGCCATTAAAGGCCACCATGGTCCTGCCCCAGAGGACAACTGCCAACTCCATTCTCCTCATGGTGAATGGCTCTGCACACCACTACAGATCAGACCTGTGGAAACAGAGGCATCAGATTCAGGTTTTGGGAAGTCCTTACCCTCACTTAACTTCCTCACTCGTGACAGCCTTGGTCAACACCAGCAAGCATTGTTTAGGAGGCTAAGCATCCACGTTGGCTTCCACACCACAATTAAAAAGAAAAAATATTAATAATAAAAATAAACCCACTGTGCATGCATGTTCACCTGAGAGAACAAGAGTGCTCGCTTGCAAGCACATATAGGGTCAGGTGCCCTGAAGGCAACGGAGATCTGCTGTGACTGCCAGAGAGCTTCAGGCATGTCTAGAAAGAAAAACAAGTGCCAGTGAGGAGCCTGGGCAGAAACGTCCACCTGAGCCAGCCCAGGGAGCCAGGGGAGTAATGGTGGTGGTTACAGGGCCAGACACGGAGGCTTTGTACCCAGGGGGCTGCTGATGGAGATTAAAGCACACGCAGTTACAAAAAAGGATCAGCTATGGCTGTGTGTGTTGTTCAACTTTCCACATTTCACTGAAGTGCTCCGTTTAAGTAGCACCGGAAAGTTTATTTGGTATTCTCACCTCAGAGAGCCAAAAATTATTAAGCAGACGCTGTTAGAAAAGCAAGCGGGATGAGAGAGAGGTGGATGAGTGGGACATGCTAACGAAACAACTTCTGCCTGTGCTGGGGATGGCTGCTGCTGGAGTGAGCACAGTCCCCACCAGCCGCCCTGCTGTCCACGGGCACCCGAACCACAGCAGCGTGTGCTTCACACTTGGTCACTCACTAATTGCATCGGTGATGAAAATGGATGAGCTGCAACAGCACGGTGTAGTCTCAGGAAGACAAAATTGCGCCACGTAGTTTCCAGTTGCTAAAATCATTGCAGCAACAGGACTGTGGAAATGGCTTTCTTCTGGGTTAAATGCCCCAGAAACTCACTGCTTAGGCATCTGAATTTCCTGCTGTGTACAACTCTGGTACCAGTTTTGCACTACAGGCATTCAAAGGCAAATAGATTTTCTTTGGGACCTACGAAATGTTCTTTTTATTCGGTATACACCCAAATGTCTACTCTGTAGGTATAATTCTTCTATGGACTGAAGTGTGTTTTTCAGGATTCACTCCAGATTTCCATTATTTCTCTTCCTTAGAACACCAGCTAGACTTAAGAGATTATTTAGAGAAAAACAAAGCTAAACACTTATGCACACATTCATAGTTCATTTGAATACTATGCATACACTAATCAAACCCTTCTTAAAGCTCTTACTGAGCTCCTCTAACACCCAGTGACTGATGCAGACCTGCTGAGTAGAATACAAAACGTACAAGAGGGTAGAGGGGTTTTGTTTTTTTAAAGCTGTATTTTCAGCCAGACCCTTCGATTCAGGATTCCTCAGTGGCAGAGGCAGAGATCCAAAGCACTTACTCATTCTAGGCATCGAGCTCTAATCGCTTTTAGGTCTGTAATATGTTTGTCAGATATTCACATTTAAATAACAGAAGCACTATCTGCATGATTTAAGGGAGCACAATGCAGCCTAGAGCAGCAATAGCTATACAAATAACATTAACTACAAATAAATCCTCTAGAAAATATTCTTTCCTTGATTTAAAGCCAAGACAGTAGGAGAAGATAAATCAATCAGCAACTTTGGAACTGCAGTTCTGTATATTCTAAATATGCACTTTGTTGAAACTTTAAAAGAAAATTAAAAGAAATTTATGAACTGGTCCCATTCTGGCAAGTATTTATTTCTAGAGCTATTATTAATACAATGTTATTGTACAATACTCCAGTTTATTTTTTCTCTCATACCTAGACCTGCGTTCTAAACACAGACTGAATGATGCTGACAGCAAACACCACACTTCCCTCCCCAGTTCTGTGTTGTCCTGGAGCTCCTACACCATGACCAAGCCAGTCTTTGCCTTAAAGTACCCACAGAAGAGCACTACATATTCCAACAGTATTCAAGCCGCAACAAAGCAGCAAAACCCAACAGTGAAAATGTGGCCCAAATGAAATGAGTGGAATTTCTGTTCCTGACTTTGGTGAGGACACAGCTTCACACAATGAAGCTACAAAGAAGCTCATGCTCTGAATCCACCCCTCTGGGACAGTGGTGGAAGGGATTGTACAGGAGGCAGGATGAAGCACAGTGGATAAATGGATAAATAGAATGAAGGCTGACAGTCTTTGCTCTGCTTTCCTTGATATTTAAAGGCTTGTGCCAATTTTATTTTCCAAGTGATAAAATATAACTACCACTATCTCAAGATGCACCGTAAACATCACATAAATTGCAGTATAAGTACCCAACAAGTGATCTCAATAGGACTCAAAGAGATCACAAAATAAATCTGCACAGGACACAGACGGAAAATGTCAGGCTTTGCTACGGACTAGATGCACTTTTGAGCTGCAGGTCCCATGATGAAGATGCTGCTTTGTTAACAGGCCCTGCAAAGCCTATAAATTAGGGTTTCACTGAGAAAGGCTTGCTACAGGTCTCTGCACTACATTATACTAATGTATGTATCTAAAACTGATACAAGTTCTGTGAATATCTCTCACTGTAAACCTCATATATTCATGTTACTAAGTCTAAGAAGAGAGGCTAAGCTCAAATAAACTAGGCTTAAATAAACTAGACATAAGATAATTCACATCCAGAATGGCAGTGGTATTTCATTTTTGAAAGCAATTTTAGATAAACGTGTGTATGGGTGTAGACTTGGTCTCACGTAATATTAACTGTCAAGATAAAGCATGAGGCAATGGAATAATCTTTCAGATCTACTATGACTCAAAATACTAATGAAAGAGTTGATTTTCAACTCTGCTCTCCCACCAAATCTGAAACAGTGAACAGTAAGTGAAGAGCAATATTTGTTCAGACATTTAAGCCTTCAAAAGGTCATAAAAATTGTGAACTACATTGACCTAAAACCGAGAATGGGAAGAAATATGTAGACACGGGAAATCAAGTGAGAAGGTAACAACTTTGGCAAAGGCAGCCACTTTTCACTGCTATCTATTCCTTCCAACCAAAAAACCCAAACTACAACAAACATTAACTTTTTCATAACTTCCATAGATGAATGAGCCAGCATGTGCCCAAGAAGGCCAACGGCATCCTGATTTCTAACAACTATAGTATGGCCACCAGGACTAGGGCAGGAATCGTCATGTGGACTCAGCACTGGTTGAGGCCACACCTCTAGTACTGGGCTCAGTTTTGGGCCCCTCACTCCAAGGAAGACATTTAGGGGCTGAAGCATGTCCAAACAAGGGCAACCCAGCTGGTGAAGGGTTTGTAGAACAAGTCTTCTGAGGAGCAGATGAGGGACCTGGGGTTGTTGAGCCTGGAGCAAAGGAGGCTCAGGGGAGGCCTTCTGGCTCTCCACAACTCCCTGACAGGAGGCAGAAGCCAGGTGGGGTTGGTCTCTTCTCACAAGTAACAAGCAATAGGACATGAGCAAATGACCTCAAGTTGCACCAGGGGAGGTTTAGCTTGGACATTAGGTAAAACTTCTTCCCCAAACACGTTGTCCAGGCCTGGCCCAGGCTGCCCAGGGCAACGGTGGAGCCCCCATCCCTCGAAGGGTTTCCAAGCTGTGGAGATGTGATGCTGAGGGACATGGTTTAGTGGTGACCTGGCAGTGCGGTAACGGTTGGACTTGATGATCTGAAAAATTTCTTCCAACCAAAAAAGTTTACAATTCTATGAATCTAAGTACAACAAGCTGGTATCTTTATGCTAATCCTGCTTTGCTTTTAAATCATACTCAAACACCTTTAAGATAAATTTCTCCTTAAAGAAAGCACTGCCACCACTTAGCACTCTTTCTACTTCACTGTGCAGTTAAACCACTGAGGTTTAAAGCAGGATGCTGCCCAAATTGGGAATGCTTACAGTGTTACAGACAAACAGCTTCTGGAAAATCCAGAAGGAACTTAAGCAGGAAAGCAACTTAGCTATCCTTACATATTGCCCTGTAATGGGTGCTTCGCCCTCCCTGGGAGCAGGGTAGAGGTGGCTCTTTGAAAGAAAAATATTCAGAAAGCATTTTGCTGCTTTTTCGTTCTGAAATCCAGCACTGATACATTTCCTACCCAGTAGCAACAATCTGCTCTCAGTGATACTTGCTTCTGGGCAAATACTGCCCTGTGGATGGCTCCCAAACATGGAAACACCAATTTCTTTCAAAAGGCACAGACACTGCACAAATGCACAGGAAAGCTCAGAAATGAAACTTTCCCTTCTTCCAACTAGATAGTGAAGAAAAAAGAAAATTTAAAGTTGTCTTATATTTAGAATGGCACTACATGCTGTGTTTGTGAAAGTTGTAACAGAAATCAATTCTGGTTTCTTTGGATGCCTGTGTTGCTTACACCACACTGTGCTCTTTGGAATAATTTCAGCCTTTCATTTAAAAAGAAAAAAAAAAAATCAGTAAAGGGCCTAAAAATGTATAACAAGGAATGTAGCTTTTTTTATTATTATTACATTTGTAGCTCTAGCTGTATGTGGACACCTGCACCTCAGTGTGCACTTTACGAGAATAATTCTCTAAACACTTTGCAAAGCTTTAGGAAACACCTTTACTGCTCATTCATCAGCAAGTGTCAATGGTCCCAAGTCCAAACCACTTCTACCTTTTTAATTCTACATCTCTCCATAATGATCATGTTTACATTTATAGCCTTGTCTCTGCAAGAAGATCACAATGCCAAATTTATTCTGTGGTCTCCTGGGCCTACACAATTTCCCCAGGATCCTCTCTGTACTTACTTCTCTGCTTCTTTTCTGTCTGAAAATGAAGAAAACTTTCTTTCCTGTGAGTTTGCCATAGGCCTGGACCAGGCTGCCCAGAGAGGCTGTGGAGTCTCCTTCTCTGGAGAGATTCCAAACCAACCTGGACATGATCCTGGTCAAGCTACTCTGGGTGACCTTGCTTTGACAGGGGGGTTGGACTGGATGATCTCCAGAGGTCCTTTCCAACCCCTCCCATTCTGTGATTCACCACGTCCTCTTCAAACAGTTTTCCCATTGCACCATGCCAGTTTTGCAAGATGCAGTAACTCCTGCCTTGCTCCGGTTGAAGGAGCAGTTCTATCTGGACTACATTTTTCTTTTCTTTTCCTCTACTGACAGGAGAAGATGGTACCTCATCTCCTTGCTCCTGGCAGCTGTCCTTCAGAGCCGTGCTTGGATTTGGCATCCTAGCAGTTACATTTTTAATGTGTAAAAAACCCCCTTCATACAGACTCCATACATCAATCACCCACCCATGCAGCCCTAGACCACCCAGCAAAGTCTGATGCTCTGCCCTGCAGAGAACAACAGAAGCATGAATGTCACCAGTAATTAGGCAGCTAGGAAACAGCTTGGTCACTTCTACAGCATCCCTCACTAAACAATCATTAATTCATCTCTGGAACATACATTTTGATAGCAGTATTTTCAAAATGCCAGTTCCAGCCCATTTGACACACTGAGATAAATTAAACATAGTCCTATAAACGTTTGAAAACTTGTATGAATGTTCAAGTGTCCTACTGCAGCGTACTTGTCACCACCAGTGCAACTAGGGAATCAGACTTGGTCTCAACTTCCATTATGGAGTGAGCCCTAAAACAAAAATCACTTTAGCATAGAAGAACTTCTACCTATAAACTTGGAAATACTAAGAAAATAAGTCAGATTTAAATTGATAAAATGGAAAGTATAGACTTTCAAAATGAAAGTTTATATTGAACGTGCAGTGTCTACCAACATGGTCCTTGTAGGCCAAGACTTGATGACCCACAACCAGGTGACTTCAGTAGATAACACCTCCTTCAGACCTACTGCAGCACGGCAACGTGGTTTCCCTTTGTGATTTGGCATCTTGCTTCATGCAAACCTCTAAAATCAACCTCAAGCTGAGCAGTCCAAACTATTAACACTGAAATACACACCCCTAAAATGTCAGATTCTCTAGGGAAACAGAGTCTCTATGTTCAGCATTTAAGTGACAGCAGTGTTCACAAAACCCTGGGTGCCTGATATTTTGGCTTCTATCTCACCTTGAAGCCCATGTTCCTCTGCCAGTACATTGTTTTTTGCTTAAACTAATAAATTGAGAATCACTTCTGAGCTCTTCCATTTTCTGTTTCAAACATCATAGTAACATGGAAGACCTAAACTTCATTGTGTTCCAGTGCCAAAACTGGTATTATCAACCATCTGCTTGAAAAAGTCTTAGATACACAGGCATGTCTTCAAGACACAGTGCTAATCACTCCTTTAATTTTCTTTCTTGACGTCTACCACTGTGTATCTTTAGATATGAGGCTGGAGAAAAGAGGAATAAACTATCCCCTGTGGTATGGGAAAATGTCCCCTTATCTAGAGGAAAACATAGCTGTACCAGTTCAGAAGGAAAGATATCATTCATGGAGTGGCTATGAAGGTTGCAGGGCCCTGGAACACTGCTGTAAATCATGTGTGGGATTTTTTAACTTTTTCCTTTATTTATTAGTAGTATTATTTTTTGAAGACCTGATTATTCACAGTCAAAACACAGTGTGTTTAAGAAAAAACAAACAGGCAATATTTCATGTATGTAAAGTATTGATGCTTAGAAATGGTTAACTCAGGGCAAGTATGGTGTAGAAATTATTTTTAGGTAGCCATGATGACCTTACAGCAATAATATCTCATGTTACAGAAAAAGACTGTTTAATACAAAGAACTTGGAGAAACAAGTCCCCACGGCTAATCAGAAGAGTGGCTCTAAGTCCTCTCAGTTGTCAGAATTAGGCTACTCTGTTGCACTCCATAGGCTGAACAACATAATTCTTCTAATGGTGCTGGTTTTACCATACTGGTTAATTTAACTGTTTCCATGGTAGTGCCTATTAAAGGTGGTCTTTTAGGTTTTTTAGTTTCAGTAAAAGACATTCATTTGATATGGTTTAATACTTAAATCTAAAGATGAAATGGTTGTATTCGTGTATAGCGTTTATTAAAAAAGAAATTTCCATGTAACAAGATAAGACTAAGCTATTATATATATTTAATTCTTTCTTATTTTAATCTATGTGACCTTCTGGTTTCTTGTAAAAATTTGGTCTTATAAGAAATATTCCATATACCTGTGCACTATTGCTTTTGAATATATTTTCACAATACATAAGAAACTTCAAAAAGATGTTTCTAAGTTTTGTTTTGAAACTTTGAAAGTAAGTATTTAAAGAAATTTCTCTTACTAATTAAACCTCGGACTGAAGAAAAGGAAATTTTAAGTATGATGTATTTTTTGCAATAGCTCATTACAGTTTGTTTTTTTTCACATCATAAATAGCTGGAATTGTTTCTCTTTTATGGGTTGTATTTTTTTCCTTTGGTCTTTGTGTATTGGAAGATTTCTGGAGTTTTCCAGGTTAGTAGCTGCAAGGGAATATCTAACTGCAGCTGTTTTAATTGTGGGTTTATCCTGGAGAGGATTTGTATCAACAAACTTTTTAAGTAGGTGGATCGAGAGGAACTGCACTTGAACATCAGCCAGCCAAGCTGTCTAAGCCAGACAATAAAAGGATGCAGCAACCAAGGTGCCAAGCCTCAAGTGAGGACATGTGGTGTCCTTCCTTCATCCATCACCCATGCCTGCTGCACAAAGGTAACCTCTCCTGTCCAGCTGCCCTGCCAGCACACCGTCCCTATCGCCAGCTCCTCCAGGGAAGGAGATGTTCCCCACTCACTAGTACCAGCTCATTGCTGATCTGGGCTGGTTTCAAGACAGTCTCTAAAAGCTGATAAGGAGGGAGGGCTGGTTGTGTCACCACAGCCAGGACTGAATGCTGCTTCCATCATACATCACAGATCCAATCTTTTCTGTTTGTAAAACAAGCAATGTATCTCCAGGCAAACTACAGACCTCCTGGAGCATCTGTAACACCACCAAACACTGAATTCCCCTTTTGAAGAAGGCAGAAATAAATCCCATACAGCATGACATCAGGAAGGTACAAATATGAAATGTGACTGTGAAATCGATGTAGGTTAACTTGTGACCACAAAAACTAACAGATCACTTACAAGGCTTTAAATGCTCCTGGTGTCATCCTTGGCACAGCCAAGACAGTTTTGCTGCCTTTCATTTCGTGCTACGACATACCTGGAATTTCAAGCTACCCATTTCCTCAGCTGACAGGAATGGCTTCTGAGATGGTTTCTACATTCTGGGAACATACTTTTACCCTTAAATTAGCAATGCATACTCTCAGACTTAATGTTTTTGTCTTGAAATAAAACAGCAGCAATAAATCCTAATTGAAGACCCCACATGATGCAAAGTTACATTGTGGAGCCAAATTTGGTGACTGTAAACAGATAAACACAAAATGTCTTCTACTGTGCAGAATTAAAAGTAAATATTCATGAAGCACGTGGCTGATTTGATGCATGACTTTTTATGGACTTTATCTTGGCTGCAATGAAATAAAACTGGAAATAATATACTAATAATACTAATAAGTGCCCTACTAGTCTTTCAAGAATTGTACAACCATTGGTACAAAGTGCCACATGTACAGCTCCTATCCCCTCCTGGCCTCTTGGGTTTCAGCTGGATTCCTTGTACTTAGCAAGGATGAAGCTACTCGATATGTGACATTCATTCCATTATTCCTGACACTGAATTTCCCCCTTTTGTTTAGGAGTCTTAGTGATGAATAGAAGATTTTATATTTTAATGCTCATCTCCTGCTCAGACCTTGAAATCAGGCTCAGAACATTGAGGATGGACTCAGAGATGTTTAAGTTTTCTTCTGGTTTTGAGCACATTACTAATAACCAGACAAATAAAAGAAATCTCCAGAGGACTAAGGCTAGAAGGGCTTGCTTGCACTGAAGGTCTCCGTTACAAGAAGTTAACACATCTACTGTGTAGAAAGACTGAATCCAAAGTACAGGCTGGAAATGAATGATGGGAAAAAGGCTTGAATTACTCCATTATTTCCAAAAAGGATTCTGCCACAATGACACATGCATGGCTAGATTGATTGAGACCAGTACCAAAACATATTTGCAACTAATAAGCCTGCCAATCCATCGATTAGAAAAGGTCAAGGAAAAGAAATTCGTTACCAGAACACAACTCTCAGGACAGCAGAAGAGAACATCGTAAATCCTTCTGGACTCTGGAATTTCCCTCCTTTTATTAATCCCCAGGGAAAAAAAAAAGTGAATTTTAATTCAAAAGAGTACTTGTGAAAGTGCAATGCCAAACTCTTGTTCACGCTCTGAATGAGGAAATGTAATGCTCACGGGGATTCTGGGGAAAAAAAAAAGGCACTAAAAACCCCACCAAAACAACAGAGCAGTATTATTCCAGGCAGGTACACATCAGTGCTGCCGTGATGTTGGAGGTCATGGAAACTGGAAAGAAACACAAGGCAGCTATGGGAGCAGCCAGGACTATTACACATGAAAGAGGAGATAAGTGATGGAATCAACATGGCTGCGCCCTGGAAAAGCTGCAAGCTGTGGAATGATAACAATTAATTAAAAAGTCATTTGGGAAGCCTCAGAACACAAGCTCACATATGCCAGAGGAGCCGAGGTGCCAGACGAGATGCAGCCGTGCTGTGGGGCAATGTATAAATCCAAACAGGACCAACTTACAGAATGAAATTTTTAATTCACTGAGGAAGGGCAACACAAAACTGTGCATTTTTTAGTCATTCTTATAGATAAACAATCCTGTTTTGATTTGGTTTTGGCTGTTTCCAGAGGAAGATGGGAGAAAATACAACAAAAAAACCCAAAACAAAACAAAACAAAAAAAAAAAAACACACCACCAATATTTCCATGACACAGCTTTAGCAGGACCAGTGCTATCAGTGTCAGCTACTTTACAAGTCACTGAGAAAAAATATCAACATGTAAATGTTAGTGTTACTTTTTAGTCATGACCTGCTTTTAAGTGACCTCCTATATTCAGAGTTAAGGTCAACAAACAAAAAGTTGATATGTCTAAACACCCCCACACACACACCTCCCTGCTGGGAACTAGAAAGAGCTGACAGGGTATTTCCAAACTAACAATAACCATATCAAAAAAACTACTACTAAATTTTTAAACACCTCTTAGGAATTACATATTTACTTCTCAACACTTATTTGAAGTTATCATTCACTGAAGAACTATAATGCTCAAACGGTGGCACAAAATTCTAAAAGAAATATGAATTTTGCCTTTTTTTTTATTAGCCTCTTCCCCTTTTCTAAACTTTTATTTTAGACAATGCTTTTTTAAACTATAGCAGTAATGTGTTTACAAAACACTATTCCTGACTACTCAATCCACACGTACTTCATTTCAGATGCAGTATCTTTTCCTTTTTCTCTTCAGAATAAATAGGTACCTTTTTGGGATTTAAATCCGTTATTAAAATCCACGTAGAAAAAAACATCCAAACCTGTGTTTTGTGTCATCTGCTCGAAATATTTGCAAATATCTTCACAATACAATAAGCTGACAGAAAAGCACATAATTTTACCACGTTGAGATTTAGTAGTATCTACTGAAGCTGTTCCTGAGGGAGTAGCTATACATAAAAATGAAGCCCTTCAAAATTTTGGAAGAGTTAGAAGAGTTTCTATAATTTCCTCAAAATACAACAATGCTTCTTTTACATTGTTATTTCAAACAGCAACAGGGATCAAGACCCAGGACAGCCATGACCATGGAAGATACACAAACCAACCCCAAAGAGATCAACGTTCTATGGAGCTTCTAAGCATGTGACTGGTTTCAATGTTCACGCTACGGAACAAAACACCAACAAAACCATTTAGCATCTGCAAAAGGAGTGTGCAGTAAGAAACTGTTGATGGATAAGGCTGATAGAGTAATATGGAGTCAGACTAAGAACTACAAAAGTTCTTCAACAGGACAGCACAGTATTCTTCAATCTATGCATCCCATACATAGGTGGGACCAACCGCAAAGAACCACTGCAGACAACCATCTGTAAGGGCCCAGGTACCTCCACCAGCAGGAGAACAAATCCTCAGGCAGACAGCACTGGACTTTGTAGGTGCAGGATGAGAACTCAAGACAGGACCATACATTAATTGCACTAAGTAGATAAACTGTTCTGGTAACAAATCCCTGGTAGCACTTTATCAGTCCAATGTAGTGCCCTTCAGTGACACATTTCAGACAAAATTCTTAACCAACACAACACCCTTAACACAGCTGAGAGGGACCAAGCACACTAGAGTGAACATTTTTAAACATAAACACGCAGCTGTAAGAAAATGTGGAGAAAATTCAGAATATAGCATGAGTTTCAGTAGAACATGTGAGTGAGGACTTACCAGGACAGCTAAAGGCACCAAATCCTCCCCTTTCCCAGTTATACTGGTTTAGTATAAAAGGTGTCATACGAATAGTTCTCAACTTCTAGTTACTCACACAGGATAATTCTAATGGCTTTCGAAAACCCCATCCCATTCCTTCTGCGTGCACAATGCCAGGCCCCTGTCTCAAAATTTTGGTTCCCCCACCTATCCATCTCTATGGCCCAGTCCCACTGCAAAGCAACTCAGGGAAGCCACCATCAAGTAATGTGCACTTGTCTTCTCCGTGAAGTGGAATGAAGATGATAAAGAAATGGGCTCTGCTTCTCCCACACCTTCTGAGGAATTTGTAGTACGTGGCCAGCCTTGGCTTGGGAGAGCCCACCTGCTTGTGACTAAACCACTACCAAAGGCCTGGCCTCCAAGAAGGCAACAGAACTTATGGCTGACAATTAATATACTTGATTCTTTTATATTCTTTCTTGAATTTTTTCCTAGTCCTTTAAGTAACTGAACAAGGCCAGTGCTAGCAGATTCTTACCACCTTATCAGGAAAGACTGGTCTCCACGAGACTTAAAACACCTCAGATCTAAAACAGCACAAGGAAAGCTGATGTCAAGCTTCACAAAATCAGAAAAATCCATGAAACTGAGCCATGCACACAAACCAGTTTACTTCCTGAACTTCAGCTGGAAGATTTAACCTCCTTTGCAAGGGCAGAAAATGCCCAATACCTAGACAGGAAGCACCCAAACCAAGATAAGAAATTCTGGACTAGACTTAGACTGTAAAAAAATATTAATTTCCTCAATATTTTTCATACCAACCAGTTAATTACACAAGTGTGAACTATCACATTCTCCCATGAATGGATGTTTCTGTACAAACTCCCACAGCCTCATTCAAATTTATCTCAAAAAATCCTTCTGGAATGCCTAGAAAAACACTCTATAATGGCTGGGCAGCTGGCATAACACAATTGCTCATTATCCTAATTTCAACAGTCCCTCTCATCTGCTGGTGAAATTTCAAGGTCAAGTGAAAAACTTTAACCACTATGAGGAGATCTGGGGATCTTAAAATGAAATCTGTAGCTAGGTAAATTCTAAACATTTCTACTTTTTTTAGATTTTTTTTTTTTTTTATCACTTGGCAAGCAAAAAGATATGCAAACTGTTCAGGATAGGAGTGAAGCTCCTTTTCAGGACTGACTGACTTGAGGACATCCACTCCCAGGATGGGTGCTGGCATGACTGAAGCTCTCCTTCCACCTGTAGTGCCAGGACATTCTAGGACCATGCCATGTTTAGAAGACTCATTAAGTAATACATATGTTTCTAATGAGGTTGAGACCTTTTGGACTAAGAGCCATTGAACCACATAATCGTACAATGGTAGGGGTTGAAAGGGACCTCTTAAATTCATTATCTCATAATGAATTCTTCAAGGCATTGCCAAGGATGGGTCTTCTTCAGCATCTCTTGACCGAAGAGCGTGATGAGCCCCTCTCCTGGGATAAGCATACAGGCATTGTAGTGAGGATTCAGGGAGGGGTAACAAATTCTTGCCATTTTTACTTGCTGGAAAGCAGGGAGTTTACTTCCTGAGCCAGAACCTGACTTTTCCTTAGATATCCATAACCCAAGAATGGCCAAAGTTTATCTCAGAACTCAGAGACCTGAGTCTTAATGAAGAATAATTAAAATAAAGACCGTTTCCCCTTGCTGATGGAAACTGAAAGAAAAATGGAAAAAATTACTATAAACCAAGTTTTGAGTAGCCAACGTCATGCCAACTGAAAGCATCTTGCAGTCTGCACTTGTTATCGAAATATAATTCCCATAGCTGCTCTGTTTTTTGCCTTCGTCCAGGTTCAGCAAAGTCCTGCCTCCAAACATTAAACCCATAGAAACATCACAGCAGGAAAAGTGAAAGCCACACATGCAACTTTATTTGAAATACCGGGATGACAAGAAATCTCCATCAGGATACCACACACCAAGGCGTGCAGACACACAGAGAGGAATATTGCGTGCCCAAGCTGGCCAGCCTCTAAATGGATGGAGATGGAGCTCAAAGCTGCAGGCACTGCTGCCCACGGTGCATCTAGTAGAGCAGGTGGTTGGAACCACAAGTTACATGATATATAACAGCTTACTTACAACATGTTTCACATTATTGGAAACAAAAATTGGAAATTTTGTTAAACAACCACATTGTGTTAAACCTCCCAATCATCCTTCTTTGCAAAAATATCATCTCACTCACTGCTTTTTTAAAAAAATTACCATAATAAAGGGGAATTAAAAAAAATAAAAGAAGAAACACACCACATAAACCAAGACAGTTACAGAGTCACAAAAACTGAATGGAAATTGATAACTTGAATTTCATTCTCTTAAAAGTGACCTCTGCCTGCATGAACCATGGGGTAACTTTGGTGGCTTTGGCACTGCCAGCAAAAGGTGACTTAAAAAGTTGATGGTTTATGTGAAAGAGTCATATCTGGATGTGCTACTTCCTTACCTCATTAAAAAAGTGTACTTGGTGTTTTCCATGATAGAATCCTTCATTTCTCTACTTGCATAGCTGTGTTGGATATTTAAAAAAAAGCAGCCTCACAATAATAGTGTTTAACAAAAAATTGCCAGTAACCTCTCGTTCTACGAGTTAATATTGAACAGATGTTTCAGCACATCTAATTGTATTCAGCTTTGCCTAATCTACCAGAAAAGAAAACCAATTTTTGAAATGAGTAACTGCAGTTGGAGCAGTGTAATTGGAACACATCTGAAGCACATTACCTTTCCCAACAGTGACTATATATGATAGAGATATAAAAACATTTTTAGAAACAGATGCATCTTTGCATATTTACAAAATGATGAATTTGGGTATAGAACAAGTTAAGCCCTATTTTTCATGGAAATGGTTGACTGAGCCTAAATTGGGAGACTTTGTGCATACTTTCAAGAGGTACTTTGCATCCGTAAGTCAAACCATGATCATGAGGAAGTAGGTGCTTGGTGTCTCTCAAGCCCAAGTGTGTCAATTCAAACTGAAACAGACAAAGTTCAAGGCTACCTCTTGAAAAATTAGACCTCATGCAGCTTTGTTACATGAAGGTGGCACCATGCAAGATGTAAGGAATAATATAGTGCATTCCTCCTAATACCTCTGGCCCATCACCCTTGGCAGCAGGTCAGACACATCAGTTGCTAACACCTCTTGTGAAGAGGAGAAGTTGGAAATAGGACTTGACTACATGTGTGCTTCTAGTACCAAAAGGAGACTCTTGCTTCCTCTCTACAAAACAAACAAACCTCAGTTGATTTTTATGCAGTTACCTCATTAAATTTCACTGTGCATATTCTGTTATGTGATGCCTAGCTTTTTTTATATTCCTTTCAAAACCCAACGACCACACACTCATAAATGCCCCTTTCATTAAAGGAAAGCAAGCCAAAAATTAAGACAAGGTTAGTTGTATTTAAAGTTATCCCTTGCTCTACTGTAGTTGGTGGTTCTGTTTAACCAAGGAGAAGAGATCACGCGCGTAATTCCTAACTAGGTCACAATCTCTACCTTTCTAATATTTTATTCATGCACCTTGTAGAAGGATGCACATTATGTAAAAGTTCTAAAAGGAGCATCATGCTTTGAGCAACAGCTTGTCAAGGATGGACCAATATTATGTTGGTATTACTCAATTTTAAGGGAGGGAAAGACAGATCCAATTTCTTCAGTCAGTGCAAAATAATAACAAAGTCAAGTTGTCAATCTCTTGATGTACTATTTGCTTTAACCTATAGTCAATAGTTCCTTGATGAGTCTGTGAGTTATTCCAGAGGAATTCTCCAAAATACCTGTAAGAAGAAAATTTATTGTCTAAAAGTCTAAATTAGCTACATAGAATTCATACACACATTAGACAACAGTGAATTGTCAGCACATCAAAACCAAGCTGAAACCTACTGTTTCATGTTAGAGACTCTGAAAACCATAATGCTTTTAGAATATATGCACAGAGTAACTCTGTGTGAATTTGCACCTGGCAGATAACAGATCTCTTAAAAAGCTACATGAGAATTCCTCAGGTGCTGTAGCTCTCAGCACATTAACCTGGATATTTACAATATGCCAGATCCTTTTCCTTAGGATCTTTACAAACTGATGCCTTCTTACAGGCCAGTATTTGAAACACATGGTTCACCAAGAGATCTTCATTGGGCTTTTTTTTTGTTTATTTGTTTTTGTTTTTTCTTCCCTGGCTAGAAAATGTTGGATATTTGCACCAGATCCAGCACTGCTGAGAAAGAGAACGGCCTTTACAGAGGTTAAAAGCAGACACTGGGCACTGAGCCAGTCTCCAACTGTGCTTTGCCCTGCTAAACTGTGTTTGGATTTGCTGTGAGAATATACAGTATCTGTGTAAAGGCTCTTCAAATACCAGGGGCAACCTAATTAACAAAAATAAATATGGAAGCAGCAGAAGACACAGTTTAAACACCATTTTTCCACTTCAGTCACTAAGAGAACAGGATTTACACCCCTGATGATTCACACCTGAGTAGCACCCACTTTTTTGGGTTGGATACTTGCATTTGACTGCAGAATATTTAACTTTGTATAAAGGTCATCAAGAAAAAAAAAGTCAGGATCAGGACTTGCTGGATGGGGACAGTTGTAAGAATGGGCACTAACAGAGAAAGAAACACCTGAGCTACGAAATAACAATTGTTTTGTTCTATTGCTGTACAGAGAATTTGGCCACATCATAGTATATGCAACTATCTAGAAACATTACTCTTTTGGAGATGTTACAGAAAAAGATTATAGAATAAAGTGAGACCCTAAGACCAGTTAAGAGGAAAAGTGAAGCTAGTCTCTGGAATACACCTGGGATGCAGGACAGATTAAAGAGAGCTTGTCCCCTTGACCCACTGCCTGGAGCAATTCTGGCTGTCCAGTGCCAAACCCTTGATGACCCACTGGAGTGAGTTTGGGGATTGGTTCGAGGGTGACCTACATGCTCTTTGCAACAAATTCTCCTCAAATGTGCATAGAGAGGGAGAGGAGGCATTGGCCAGAGCTGCAACATGGGAAATTCCAGTTCTATACAGGGA